>NC_030428.2:1975000-2117500 GCF_001660625.3 Ictalurus punctatus
CTCACTTAGTGACCCGCATATGGACAAGCTGAAGGGTGCGTGTTGACGCCTGTCCAGCTCGGGGGGTGCCAATACTTTGCGCGTACCTGCGGTGTCCCTGTCCAGCTGGTCCTGCAGCTCCTGCACTCTCCTCCGCAGTCTCTCGTTCTCCCTCTGCGTCTGCGCGCTTTTCTCCTCGTACTCCCGCACCGTGTCCCGCACCGCCTCCAGCACGCGCTGCACCGCCGCCGTCAGCAGCTCGCTCACGCGCTCGTTCAGACGCTCGGCTTTAGACATCTCCATCCCTGCACAAAAAAATACCGATTCGTGTTGTGTGTATATATATATATATATATATATATAGAGAGAGAGAGAGAGAGATTTAGATTGGGGTTTTATCCACTCCCGAACTTAACGCAGCTGGCTAAAGCCTGGAAAATAAGACGCATAAAACTGTGGTTTTATTTATCACCAAAATCTTTACGACTGACGCATTTCGGCAGGGCTTGTTATTGTCGGCATCCAGGATCACTTCCGGGTAAACGTGCTGGACTCTGTCATAATAAAAGTCTAGACCTGCCTTGCATTTGGCGGTTCCACAGTTGTCACCTTAGCATGAATCACGGCCACCCCAATAATATATAATCACCATTAAATTATTATTATTATTATTATTATTATTATTATTATTATTATTATTATTATTAGTAGTAGTAGTAGTAGTAGTAGTAGTAATACTAGTAGTAGTAGTCAGTGCACTCAGTGTTTCCAGTATAAGTTTTGGCTCCACAGGATAAGGCAGCGTCAGTGCGGTTACTAATGGCATACGATGTGAAACTGGACGACTTGCGAAATCTTACCGTGATGCGTTCCTACGAATAATAACAGAACACAGTGTGGTAGTGGTGGCTCTGTGATTAAAGGCTCTGGGTTACTTATCGGAAGGTCAGGAGTTCATGCCCCAGCACTGCCAAGCTACCACTGTTGGGCCCTTAACCCTCAATTGCTCATTTGTATAAATGAGATAAAATGTAAGTTGCTCTGGATAAGGGTGTCTGCCTTAAATGTAAAACATGCTACAACACAATTTTGAACACTCGTTTCAGCATTTTCCGACGGCAAGGACTATCGACGAGTGTGCTTTCAAGCTAGCAAACACGGTTAACACAATCGCTAACACTTTTCTAGATCGATCAAACATTGGCATTCCTTCTCAGGCCATACACATACACATCAGGGGCGCCACGTTATATCATTTTCTCTGGATGTGGATTAGATGAGTTTTTAGTTTTAGTCTGGATGTGGATTAGATGAGTGGATTAGTTTTACCCCGACCTAGATTGCTACCCCAATAAATTCACCGTGTTTAAGATGGCCATGGCATTGAAAAAGGTCCTGGCCACACCTCTGCGTAATCCATGTCTCATGTTGAGTAAATGTATTTTTTGCAGTATAGTAACATCTCAACCTGAAGATTTTGTTGTAAAAAGAACTTGTGAACGCTCAACATATTCACTATAAACAGCTACACAACGTGCGATGTGGTTCGACTTTATTTTGAAGAGCTACACTGCATGTTTTTAGCCACAAAAACAGCTTTTCGAGGCAGAAATTTTTAGTTTTATTTGGAGTCCAGTCATTCTCTTGAAGAACACTTGTAAATGCTCAGGTCTTGCACTTACAGTAGTACTAAGTGTAATAGACTACATTGAAAAGGTTTTTTTTATGTTTTTTAAATTCGCCTAGAATCAGTTGTCATTTTGTTTAAAGGTGATGGTGGACTGTTTGGGGAACTGCATGATGCCGTGAGAGAATCATATCTTTAGATTCACTACCAGTCGTTCAGACCAGAGGACGGTCAAGGTAGGCTTGTGGTTGTCAGGAATTTATAGAGGTGGTGGATGGAAGTGCAGGTAATGATAAAATTTAACGTAGTTCAGCACTGATTTCGGCTTAACCGTGACAGTGGTTCACAAAGTGGTTTATGGGGACCCCCAGGGTTCCATTTACCACAGCCAGGGGAAGTGAATCTGAAGATATAATTCTCTCATGGCATCATGCAGTACCCCAATTGTGGCACCATCAGTTTTAAAGAATTTCCCTTTTAGTTACAGCAGTGAAAAATGACAAGCAGAGTTATTATATTAAACACTGTGTTTGTATAGATGTTAGCCTCTTTGACTGGTCGCTTGAATTGAATGAGTCAAAAACAAGTACAGACTATACGGTGCTGAGGTTCTGAACCCATCTCCAGCTTCTTCTCCTAAATACCGCACCTCGATTTTAACCTCGATGTAGCCCATTTACCTCAAGGTTTAACGTGTTGTGCGTTCTGAGATGCTTTTCTGCTCACCACGGTTGTAAAGAGTGCTTATTCGAGTTACTATAGTAACTTCCTGTTAGCTCGGACCAGTCTGGTCATTCTCCTCGGATCTCTCTCATCCACAATGTGTTGCATTCTGCAGTTCCTCCACTAACAGGATGTGTGGAGAAAACATATGTGTTGCACAATACATGATAGAAAGAAGCAATATAGGTAATGGAGGATTGATTGTAGGAAGGAATGAACATAACCAACAAATGAACATCTTTTTGGTGGGGAGGTTGTGGGGGTGGGGGTGGGGGGTTGGTGTATCAGATGTATCAGATGTATGAGGTCCATTTCAGCCAATAAAAGACCAAAAAAGCAAGCCATTCGGTGTACATATATATAAATAAATGTCTGGAGATACTGTATGTCTGTGCTAGGAACTGAATAACGTCCATAAAAACTCCCTAAAGTTTTGATTGTTTGACATTATATTAAATGTCATCTATAATTTATTGCTCTGAGATTTAAATTTGGCCAACAGAAAGAAAAATGAAAGGCACTTCTTGGACGTTTTTTTTCCACTGAACATTACAAAAAAAATTGGTTCCACTACAAAAGCATTAAAAACCTATTTTCCCACAGGATATCTTTACCATGTCAGTTCGGATAGGATATATTGCCTGGGGCTACCTGGGGTTTGGATGGGTCTAAAATGTCAGAGATAAGTACATTACCCCAAGTCCAAATATGTGAAGTCTAACAACGAGGTGTTTTAATTGGTATTTCAAAAAAGTCAGAGCTAACTGATTCCTCACTCACCAAAAATGAATACAAGAGTAGCTGTAGGAAACACAACTCATGGCATTTAAACATTACTGTTACAGGTGAAACAGTTCATTTAAACAGAGTACACCTCGTTTTGTTTGTTTGTTTGTTTGTTTGTTTGTTTGTCTGTTTGTTTGTTTAGAAACCCAGTGGCGGAATCTAATCAGCAGCAGTATTAAATGTCAGAAAAATCTTCAAAGATGTGTTGCTGTTAAAATTCAATGTATTAAAGACAACAACCTACCTTTTACATACCTACCCTGAACGCTGTTAAGTAACCGTTCCCAAGAGAAGATTCCCAAGAGTCTCTTCATCAGCCTCTCTGTTGTTACTACCTTCTTCACTCCAATTTACATCAAGGAGGTCTTTGAACATGCTTCATGCCTCTGAAGGGCTTCTGGTTTCTTTTGACTGTGAGATGCATGAATTGATCTCTCTCTCTCTCTCTCTCTCTCTCTCTCTCTCTCTCTCTCTCTCTCTCTCTCTTGGGTTCAGTACAATAGGATTGAAGAATGATCATTTTTGACAGGTTTTTTTTATCTTATATGACTGATATTTAATTAACATTATTCACAACTAAATATGCACAGCAAATATACCTGTTGGATACTTCATGGATCTCAGGAATCAATCTTCACCAATTGCTTTTCCTGTCCACACATCATCGAGTACAAACTAGAATATAGGGCTTTAAGTCCTGGACCTCCATGTATAAAGGATGAAGCTACCAGTTTGACCACCAGTGGTTCTTTGGTGTCTAAAAACAAGAATTTGAACACGTTCAAACTTCTGCAATTTAATTAGAGTGATAGATAGATAGATAGATAGATCAGGTTATGACGTTTTCAGGGCTTCAGAACTCTTGGAATTTGTTACTTGGTTGCATATGTTTTTGTGACTCGTGCCACCGAGTGAGTCACACATTTAAATTTATCTGCCCTGTCTCCCCCAATGGGTGGTACCACGCTGTTCAGTGAGTCACGCAGTTTCGTCATGCTTTTGGGATGTTCCGCTTTCCATAGCGAAACACACCTGCTGTATGGAACACAGGTGAACAAAGCATAAAGTACGTCTTAAACCACTCAAAATACGAGCTGCTGGACCGCACACTGTATGATATGTTGTCAGCGCTCAACTTCCTGTTACAGTTTTACTCTAAAAATGTACTAGATCGCAGCCTGTAGCATAAGTGCTATAGTAGATTAGGTTACAGGTAGGTGTAGCATCTTTCAGGAGAACTGTAATGAAATTTTTATACACAATTTTCTCAGTTTTCCCTTTTAGAGAACTTTACAATGATAGAATGTCAGGTATGACCAAAAGGAACACATTGAATTGACCGTGTGAATGGTTTTCACCTGCTGCCGCACATATTCCTTAAACCGCATGTAACATAGCTTATTAGTTCTGTTTTGTTTCAAACCGTATTGTCCAAAAACGAGCCCGTGTCCCCAGTTTTCTTATTACTCGAGAATGCAACCTGAAGTTTTTTTGGGCTTTTGATGCTGATGTCAGTTCATCTCAAGAGACATACCGTAACGTTCCCTTATGAGGTATTTCAAACAAATAGTTCTTCTTATATTCAGGGATGTGGAAAAGATTTATTTTGTTGTAAGGGAAGCAAAAACTCCTAAGTTTCGTTGCAGTTTGGAATTAAAACACCCACCATTGAAGGCAGCAGTCTCTTCATAATGCTTCATAGTGCCATCTTTGTTGTGTAGATTATTCTCGCTTATGACAGAGACCTGAGCAGTTTCACCTCAGGCATGGAGGTTGAGGCCATTGAGGGTACATAAGCATTTTTAACCAATTTTCAATGAAGTGCCAACAGAAATGTCTTTTTCATTGGACTCAGAAGCCTGAAGATGATTAAAATCTTCTATAACTTAGTTAGTTATAGTACTTCATTAGCAATAATATCAGGGTCCAGAGTGGCACAACAAAAAAGCATTGTCTGGAGATCGCAAGTGCAAATCCCAATGATGCCACTGCAATCATCTTGGACCAAGGGAGCAAAAATGGCTATGCTCTCTGGGTGGGATTGCATATTCTCTCTCCTCTGACAATCACAGCGACACTAGCTTGTGTGCTGAAGATATAGCTATCTAGTAATACCAGGTAGTGGCGCACCTTTCGCTGATACAGGACAGTCGCTGATAACCAATGGAAACTATTGTCGAAAAGTAATTTATACAAACTTTATAGAATGGTATTTTTTTCTACTTCCAACTCGACCCTTTGTCCTCAGAACCTTTGTTACAGGTTTACAGTTTTAATATATTTGTGTGGTAACGCAATAAAGAAAACAAAGTGCACTGCCAAGCCAGATGAGTAATGTTAAATTAGAGAGATGAATGTACAGTGGTGCTTGAAAGTTTGTGAACCCTTTATCATTTTCTATATATCTGCAAAAATAAAGACCTAAAACGTCATCAGACATTTACAACTTTTCCTTTAACACGCACAAGAGATCCCGAATTAAACAAACGAGGCAAAAAATATTATACTGGGTCATTTATTTATTGAGGAAAATGATCCAATGTTACATATCTGTGAGTGGCAAAAGTATGTGAACATTTCAGATTAGCAGTTCATTTGAAGGTGAAATTAGGTGTTTAGAGTCAGGTGTTTTCAATCAATGGGATGACAATCAGGTGTGAGTGAGGAAGCGCCCTGTTTTATTTAAAGCACAGGGTTCTATCAAAGTATGATCTTCACAACACACTTTTGTGGGAATGTATCATGGCACGAACAAAGGAGATTTCTGAGGACCTAGAAAAAGATGCTCATCAGGCTGGACAAGGATACAAATCCATATATATTGTTTGTACTTTTAATATTAAAATGGTCTTTATTTATGACACATTATTAAATCGGACTCATTATTAATTTCTTCATGCTGTAACCCTTACAAATTTAAAAGATAACTGATTCTTTTACAAAGTTTTATTTTTCTTTTAACAAATCCTTCATAGACTAATAAATGATCTTTGCATATCTGTGTTTAGTAAACCGTTCATGACAGCACCAGTTTAGATTCATGTCAACGACGTCTTTCATATCCTGGTGCGAAAGGGAATGTCCACGTCAGCCATTTTTCTGGCGTAGTCTTCATCAAACATCTGGGACTGAGCTGGTGTGAAGTAGTTGGTCCAATCTCCAACCTCCCCTGTGGAAAAGAAACACATTAGTGTAACACTGACTTGGGCAGAACTGGGAGAAATGCTAGTAATGTTGTACATCCAGACCTTTTCTCATGAAAGGAGAGATGGAGTGGTCAAATATGATCTTTGGGACAGACGAGTAGTTGGACATTGGGTTGTTCTTCATGACATTAAAGGACGTCAACTCCACGATCTTGTCGATGATGTCATCAGATAGCGACAGGTCCAGGTACCGCATGATCCTCACTATTTCTCGACGAGGGTTCTGAATTTGGAAGGAAAACCAAAAATAATGAGGTTGACCTGGACATAACCTGCTATGCACCTACAATGATGATGAAGCTGATGATGATAGGATGGTGACTACTGCTGCAACTGCTAATTGTATATATTTTAATTTTGCGCCATTTCGAGGATATACTCTTACTTTTTGGGAATAAACTCATTATATGCAAACATTCCTTTTGTAGTTTCAGAGTGGAAGCCCACATTGTGAAGTTCTACATGATATCAATGGTTGGGAAATTTCTAAAATCATATTGTACCTCTTTCATGTCCTCAAAGAACATGTAAAGGATATTTCTCTTCTCTCTTTCTTTCCAGTAACCTTTCACATGGTCGTACCAAGATCCCCAGGCCACTGTGGACATACATATTAGTGAAGAACCTCATTTTTAAGGTACTAACTATGTGTCTTTCAGATTATTGAACACTGTCGAATCTCACATTTGCCCTCCATGAACTTCTGGAGATATTCTTCCCATGAACCTGGTTCTGGATGAATCAGATTCATTTGGTCAAAATGGTAGTAGCTGATCAGGTTGTCTTTAGCATTTCGAGCCACATAAATAACCTGGGGGGGGAAGCAAAAAGTGTATTCAGGAAGAGGAAGATTCTGGTAGAAATGCCGTGGTTAATGATTACAAGTGACTGAACTTCTTGAGCCTTAATTACCTTTCATCATATAACGGTTACAAAATATACCAGAAAGGCTGAATTTGACATCTAATAGGAGACATACAGCACATGATACCTTTCAGGTGGTGATTGATCTCAGATGGACAGAAGCTTCCTAGATTCTACATCTGTCTACAACCCCAATTCCAAAAAAAAAAAAGTTGGGACGCTGTGTAAAATGTAAATAAATGTCAATAAAAACAGAATGCAATGATTTGCAAATCTTATAAACCCATATGTTACTCACAATAGAACACAGAAAACATATTGAGTGTTTAAACTGAGGAAATGTACCCTTTTAAGAATTTTTGATTTTGAATTTGAATGCCGCAACACGTCTCAAAAAAGTTGGGACGGGGCAACAAAAGGCTGGAAGGGTACGTCTTAGTAAAAAGAAACAGCTGGAGGTGAATTGGGAACATGTCAGTAACATGATTGGGTATAAATAGAGTATCTTAGAGACACAGAGTCTTTCAGAAATAAAGATGGGCAGAGGTTCACCAATCTGCGAAAAACTGTGTCTACAATTTATGGAACAATTCCAGAATAGATCTCATCATCTACAGTTCATAATATCATCAAAAGATTCCGAGAATCTGGAGAAATCTCTGTGTTCAAGGGACAAAGGTGCAAGTTAATATTGCTTGCCCGTGATCTTCGGGTCCTCAGGCGGCACTGCATTAAAAACCACCGACTTTTGGGGTGAGAAAAAGTATTGGAACAATAGTCTTAAAGTAAATTAAAGTAAATAACGCTTAGTATTTGGTTGTGTATCCCTACAAGCCAGTGCCTCATTAACATCACCAAACTGTTGTATTTTATTTTTGTGATGCTTTTCAAAGTTTGTACTGCAGCTTGTTGTTGTTTGGGGGGGGGGTGTTCTCCATTCAGTCTCCTCTTCAGGAGCTGAAATGCTGATCAGTTGGGTTAAGGTCTGGTGATTGACTTGGCCAGTCTAAAACCTTCCAGTTTTTCCCCTGATGAAGTCCTTTGTCGAGTTGGCAGTGTGTTTTTGGGTCATTGTCACAGCTCTCACAATGTGTCTGTCATCAGCTGCTGTTGTTTTCCTTGGTAGACCTGATCAATGTCAGGTTATTCAGTACCCTGTGGTTCTTTCATTTTCAGGACATTCCAAATTGTTCTACTGGCTATGCCCAACGTTTGTGCAATGCCTCTGATTGATTTTCCCTCTATTCTTTACTTCAAAACGGCGTGCTTTTCTCCCATAGACACCTCTCTGATCTTCATGTTGCTTTATCCTTTTAAACAACAAATGCAGTCTTCACAGGTGAAAATGCAGGCTAAAACCTAAGAGTAGATGTTCAGATTGTTTAAATAATCAATCTAACAGGACACACCTGGGCAATAAGAAACACCTGTCAGTCATATGTTCCAAAATGTTTTGCTCGCCTACAAATTGGGTGGCCTGATATAAAATGTTCGATATTTAACACCTACATATAAATACCAGGAAATTAAAATTGAAAATCTAAAATCTCTTCTCATATTCATCCTTTGATCTCAAACCAAAATGTCTTCAGTCAGCAGCAAAAACAAATGAATTGGCCTTGCCGTTCCAATAGTTTCGGAGGGGGACTGTAGATGTAAATATCAAGAAATGAAAGCTGAATTTCTGATCTCTCACGTACTTTCAGAGGGGACTGTATATTAGTGAGTCTTAGTGAACATTAGTGTTTGATAACTTCTGAAATAAAACAGACTTTGTCTTAACTTGTTTCAATAGATACATTCACCTTGCATTTATTTTCCCAGAATCCTTCAGGCACCAGCTGTATGGGTAAGTGCGTCTTGATGACTCTGGGAGGTTTCAATGTTTTTAGTAGGTCCAGTCCTGGAAAACAGGTAGAGGACAGAGAAAAGCCTGTGTGTGTGTGTGTGTGTGTGTGTGTGTGTGTGTGTGTGTGTGTGTGTGTGTATGTGTGTGTGTGTGTGTGTGTGTGTGTGTGTGTGTGTGTGTGTGTGTGTGTGTGTGTGGTGTCTGTGGTGTTTCCAGAGTCTTTTCAAGCAAAGTTGTAATCATACATCAAAGGATCTAAAGTTTACAACCATGTATTTTTACCTGATGGAACTGGAGGAGGATACTGGATCTCCAGAAATGGGAAGCGTGCGGCAGTCGGAGCTCTCTTACAAATCTCAGCATCTCCATTATGCAGCAGCAGATCCACTATTTCTTGGGCCCATGTGGTACCTGTTTTATCGATGAAGAAAAAAAAATTCAATAAAGATCATCTCGGCACACAATGTGAGGAAGACTTTCAGGAGAGTGAACATCATCTAAGGTTGGGTCCTTAGAGCCTACACTGACCAGCTAGCACGGTGTTCATACAGATATTCAACTTCTCCCAGACACAGTCAGTAATCCTCACATACTTCAAACAGTCCATTATCGTTCTTGTCCCAAAGAAACCCCAGGCTGCCTGCCTCCGTGATTATCCCCCCAGTAGTCCTGACTCAGTTGCGATGAAGTGCTTTGAAAGGCTGGTCAGAGACTTCATCGCCTATTTATTACCTGACACATTGGACCCATTACAATTCATATACCTTCCCAATTGCTCTACTGAGGACTCCATCACACAATTTTTACACACAGCCCTGAGCCATCTGTACATTAGGAAGGGAAATTATGTTAAAATGCAGTTTGTTGACTACAGTTCAGCATTTAGCACTATAATTCCTATATAAATGATATAAATTCACTACCAAGTTGGAGGACCTGGGACTTAGCACATCCCTTTTTTCAGTGGCTCTCCACTTTCGTGACAGAAAGACCACAAGCAGTATGGGTGGGCAGACATGTCGTACTCTCCCTCACTATCAGCACATCTACTCTCCCTCACTATCAGCACATCTACAGCAACCTGTGCTTGACCAAGGCCAGGAAGATAGTGAAGGACCTCAGCCATCTGAACAATTGACTCTTCTCTCTGTTACGGTCAGGTAAGTGCCTCCACTCCCTGAAGGTCAACATAAAGAGAATGAGGAGGAGCTTCTTCCCACAAACCATTTGGGCCCTCAACCAGAACAACATATAAGACTAGAGCTTGGACCTGTTTGCACAACACACACTCCCTCGGCCTGATGTTATAAATTTTCTCCCAATTTGATCTTGCCAAATCCCATGCACTAGCAAACTCTTTCCTATCATATGACAACTACCAACTGGAGAGGGTGGAGAAAGCAACTTCTTTCTTCCGAGACACATAAAGCCCAGCCAACCACCTTTTCTAACTAAGAGATAGAGCATATAATATAAGAGAGACAGTAATGCCTTCCCTCCCACTCAGAGGCAGTTTTGCTCTCTAATTTCCCAGCCACAGATAGCTGCTTTAAACTGTGGTTTTATCTTAATGCCGTTTTGAAGCAGGATGTGGAAGCAAGAGAATTGACTTCATGGGGTTGGTTTATGTAAGAGTGTACAGCTTTTGTTACGAGTTTGCTGATGAGACGGTCACGGTGCAGGAAAGTTTAACTGGACGACATACGGACTGTCTGCAGTGTGGGTCGTTTAGGAGAGTCCATGTGCTGGGTAATGCATTGGGTGCAGATTTACTTTAGCATAGGATAATAGGAATGAGATCACTGTAGAGTGATATTTATGCTGTAAATTGCTGAATATTTATGCTGTAATATGCTGAAAGGTTTTATTTCACGTTATACAAGGCTTTACAGAACAACTACGCTGTTGAAGAAGCATAGCTGGTACATATTGAATAAGATTTAAGCAAGTACCTATTGTCTTTAAAAATATGATATACAGTCAAGGCAAGCACTGCATTTACCAGTGACCCCAGCACTGACAATGTTTCTGCAGATGTAATGAATAAATTAAACCAGTGTGTATATCTTGGTGTGTTGTCTTATAATGCTAGTGCCCTCATGGCTCCGGTTGCAGTGGAGTCCTTCCTTAATCCAGCGCTAGATGCCTTGATTTAATTCAATTAAACACACTTCATTAGCACCTTCCAACCTCCATTGTAAGGTGCAGGAACTGTGGGAAATATGGGTGTAAAAATTCCCTTTTTGGTTCGGAGGGAAATGAAGAAATGGAAGGCAGGCTTGTGACCAATCAAAGGAGGCTCTTTAGTTTATTTTACTTTCGCTTTTCAGCAATTTTATTTTACTGTGCACATACACTACCGGTCGAAAGTTTGTGGACGCTTGACTGAAATGTTTCTCACAATCTTAAAAACCTTTTGATCTGAAGGTGTATGATTAATTGTTTGAAATCAGTGTTGTAGACAAAAATATAATTGTGCCAACGTATTCATTTCTTTCATCAGAAAATTAACTATTTTATTTACCATTTTTATTTTATTTTTTTAAACGGACGACTCAGAGTGAAATATTCTGAAAAGCAGCTGATAAGTGTCCAGCATAGGTGGGAACTCCCTTAATACTGTTTAAAAAGCATCTCCAGGGGGCTTCCTCAAGAAATCAGTCGAGAAAATGCCAAGAATGCATTTCTGAAAATTCTAGGCAAAAGGGTGTCTACTTTGAAGATGCTAAAATACTCAATTATTTTGATTTGATTGAACATAATTCCAATAGTTCCATTTGTGTTTTTCCAGAGTTTTGATGACTTTATTATTATTCAGATGGATGTGACATTAGATGGGGTATATGTTGTTGCAAGCACAGCAGATTATTATTAACATTTTTGATTATGTTTCCAGGCGTATCACAGATGCGCCCGAGGGCTTGGGCTTGGTTCAAGGAAATTGACATATTATGGGCCCATATGTTGCTTAACTACTGTTACTTTGTGCCCAAAAGTGTGTTTCTGCTATGGAAACCATTCCTAAACCAGATCCAGGGGTGACCTTCTATGGAACCAGTGACAAGGTCCTTCAGGTGAAGACATACAGAGTTTTCTTCAGAAGTCAGCTTGGTAGGAAATGGTTGGATGCATCTGATACCTCTGGAAGAAACACTAGCAGGGCACACAGCATGCTGTGAGGCACAATAATCCTCCCCCACTCCACCCACACACTTCAATTCACTGTGTGTCTTTGGAAATGTCACTCTCACAACAAGTCTGAGGCACACACTAACACTAATCAAACCTGATGCAAATCCACCTAGCCAGATTCTTACAATCTTGCTCAAGCAGCTTAACAGCCTCTGCCGGATCTCTGGTGAACACTTACATAGTCGTAAAGGTTGATTCGTTTAAAAGGGCTTTTACTGTTTTAACTATTTTACACATGATCTGCTCTTACACTTATTAAAATGACCACTGTAAGGTCTAGCTGATTATACACAGGTAGCTTAGGGGTTTAACATATTACTTATAGTAGTAGTTGCTACTCTGTCCACAGCAATAGCCATTTACAATATATAGTTTTATATAAACTACAAGAACTACATCGGTGACAAGGGGAAACTACTGACTAACCAAGCTATTTGCCACGTGGCTTCTGAAATGCATGCTACACGTGAGGTACTAATTGTTATGTTCCCTCGCTTATTAGAAAACATCAGATTAGAGACACTGGACAGTGCAGCATAAAGCATCTTCCAAAAGTGACCATCTCTTACTGTAATCTCCCAAGGTCACAGATTTTCTAAAATAGTAATGGTTTTGTCTGGAACCCTCTTACAATTATGTTAAATGTCCAGTGCCAGCTGAGGAGAACAGTTTATAAGAGCTGGGTCTGTCCTGAGGTTTCCCCATATATAAAGCTAAGTAAAGATAACATGGGGTTAAGGCACTGGGCAAAATAGATTGTCACAAAGAAAGATATCCATTATGTGTAGAGTGCCATACTACATTGCTTTATAACATTCAGGAATGACAGTTTTTTAATCTGTGGTGAATAGAGAGTGTCCCTCTCATCACAATCTAAGAAACACTGGGTTAAAAACAACCCAAATTGAGTTATTTTTTTAGCCCAACAGCTGGGTAAATATAGGACAGAACACATTTTGGGCTAAACTAAACCTATCAAGTTTGGTTGTTAATTTGAACCCAGCAAATGGGTTGGTTTTCAGCCCAAAGGATGGTTCGTTTAGATAAAAACGCTGGGTCCATTTTATTTCATAAATGGGTTAATATTTTCAGAGTTCAGGTATTTTTTACCCTTTGAAAATGTCAAATCTACCACGCTATAAATAAATAAATAAATAAATAAAATAAATGTCAACATGGTATCTCCTTTATTTATACACAAGAAAGTATTCAGAAATGTACTCCTAGAGCTGCTAAAGTGGTGTACATTATATATATATATATATATATATATATATATATATATATATATATATATATATATATATATATATATATATAGACTTTTAAGTTTGAGACTTTTAAGTAAATGACTCAAACAAGTCACATATTTAAGAACTTAGGAAAATGTCAGATTTCGATCAGAGATGTTTAAAACATCGGAAAAAACAGAGTAACCGATTTGTGATCCAGTGGGCATTGCGAACGAGCAATCCAAAGCTAACGAAGGAAGATAGCAGTGCATTTAATGTCATGTAAACTGGACTGTTATCACACGTTTTTGCTTTTTCTCGTGTACAGTAGGGTTAGGGTCACTCAAAACGAACCTTCACTCAATCATGTGTTAATTGTTAACACACCTGCGTGTCTGGTTAAGGACAACACAAATCAGCGGGTTTGAACATTTAACACGTGCTTTGTGTTAAACATTTCCACTTAAAGATGTGTTTTAAAAAAATAACACAGATGAGTTGTTTTTACTTTTTTCCCTACAGTTATCCTCAACTGAAATTTGTTCGTATTTTAAAATTCTACTAAAATGCTCACAAAATAAACAAAGAACTGCATGAAATTCTGTTGATGTTTATTAAAATCATTAAAACTTTTGACAGATGTAAGAACTGGAGTTGATGCAACTGCTTATAAATCTTCCTGCCATCTGGGTAGACAAGAGTCCCACTGCCTTCTATTTGAAAAGCTGTAAAAGTAGTAAAAAAAAAAAAAAAAAAAGAGTGTTGGTTAGTTGTTAGCTACAAAATATGGACAAATGCCTTTTTGGGGTTTAACTGAGAAATTGCGTCACAGAATCCCAAATTGTGTAATTTTGGAAATGTGACCTCCTCTTTCCTAATGAACAAAATGGCACTGGAAAATCTAACTGACTTGTGAATATTTATTTTCCCGCCTTCAGCAGCGATTGAAGAGATAGAGGAAAGCATTACAACCTATTGTAACCCTTAACCTCTCTTTTTGGCACATTAACCTCGTAAAAGAACTTTTGGTCTCGACATTACTGAGCTAGCTAAGTTCCGTTAGCCACTGACTGTCTGCACCTGTTACCCTGCATTAGCATTCACTGAATACATAAAGAAACACGATCCCAACCTAATCCTCCTAATGGGTATCCTAAACAGTACAGTATGTGGTACATGATATTTACTGTTGAAGCCGTCGTGATAGGTAATAGTTAATTATCACTTTCAGACATTTTCAACAGCATTAACGCTAAATAGTGACGAATGCTAACTTACCTGTGTTCATTTGGTTTCCTCGCCTCAGGAATCTGACTCCGCGGTCACAATCAAAAGCTCAAAGCAGCGAACTTCACTTTGAGGCGAGTTTAGGTTTTAATGATGACGCCGGCTGTATTATTGGTGACGAGGATGAAGCGGAATGTGGAATTAACAACGTTTCTCCTTCACGTAAAAGCAATCTTTGACCTGTTTGAATGGCTGGTACTTGTTTCATTTCTATCTAAACATCTCTATCTAAAAGTAAGCAAACAGCCTCATTGATTCCAAGTGACACCATGACAGTCCTTCATAACACTGACTTGAAATGAAAATTGTTCCACTGTTATTGTACCTTTCAGAGTGTTGCAGTTTTACTTCCCAAAATACACCATGATCAAAGTGCCTAAAACTGACCTAATGCATTAAGGTGGCATTGAAACCTTGACTTGTTGGATCAGGACTCAAATTAAATTTAGCACATCACGCCTTTTCTAGAAGCAGAACAGGACATTTATAAGTTAGTGGTTTAAAATGAATGATTCAGGCCTATACTATGTAGTAGGGATAATTGGTAGACTATAAAGAACTAAAGCAGAACAGCAATCCCATTAGTTTAGTCTCATTAGTTTCTGTCAAACTGAATGTTTTAATAAAATATGTAAAATAAATAAATAAATAAATAAATGTTAAAAATTGGTCACTTTGCACCAATTTGAATATGTATTGATCTCATGAAAACGTGACCATTACCAATGATCTGAATAAAAATCCATAATTAATTCCTCTATTAGATTTTAAATCAGATTGGACAATATAATATCAGCAATTTGATTGGTCATAATTTGTAATGACTCAGTGTTTTTACCTGCTTTGGGGTAGGTGGAGATGAGCAAATCAGATGGATCTGGACGGAAAGCCCAAATGGAGCTCCAGTTTTGAGCTATCCAATTCCTGAGTGGGATGCCTCGCACCTCAACCAGAGGAAAGCGCTGGATTGAACCGGCTGCCTTGTTTACGGCTTCGTTAAAACTCATGGGTTCGTTCTTCTTGTCCATCTTGTGCCTTTCTGGATGTTCAATTGCAAGGCTTATGCAGTTCTCTTTTTTATGGTTATCTCTAACTTCACTGAGTCCGGTTGGAGCTTTTGTATCAGTGTGTGCTGTTTTCCTTTCCCCCTCTCACATTATTCATTTCTGAAGTGCAGAGCTGTTATATAAACTGTCACACCCACCATGGACAATTCCCCTCCCAGACTGCAAGAGGTCAACCTCACTAAAAGTCTGGAATGCTGTCTGCCTCACTTCCTGTGTTTGTGCTCACCTGTTTTGTGTTCCCCTAATTTAAGTTCTGTGTTTTGTTTCTATTTTATTGATGTATTTGTACTGTGAGCAGCTTTTGTGTTCATCTTGAGCTTGCCTTGCCCTAGGTCTTTGTTTGAGGTTTTCTAGTTTTTTTATTTATTTATTATTTCTAGATACAACCGCTGGGGGGGCATGTTCTCATGCAAATTACATCTGGTGTCGTTATAAAAAAGTGTTGCCGTAGGGTGGGAAGATTCCACACAACGTGTAGCAATCACGATGAAGATGAAGCTCTCAGGGACATTATTAAATAAAACTCAAATGGAAAAGCTACAGAGACATAACACAGACCTTAAACATCCCTGATGGTACAATTGGTTCAGTAATATGCAGGTGGAAGATTCATGGAACCACAACTAATACCAGGTAGTGGCATACCTTTCGCTGATACAGGACAGTCGATGATAACCAATGGAAACTATTGTCGAAAAGTAATTTATACAAACTTTATAGAATGGTATTTTTTTCTACTTCCAACTCGACCCTTTGTCCTCAGAACCTTTGTTACAGGTTTACAGTTTTAATATATTTGTGTGGTAACGTAATAAAGAAAACAAAATGCACTGCCAAGCCAAATGAGTAATGTTAAATTAGAGAGATGAATGTACAGTGGTGCTTGAAAGTTTGTGAACCCTTTATCATTTTCTATATATCTGCATAAATAAAGACCTAAAACGTCATCAGACATTTACAACTTTTCCTTTAACACGCACAAGAGATCCCGATTAAACAAACGAGGCAAAAAATATTATACTGGGTCATTTATTTATTGAGGAAAATGATCCAATGTTACATATCTGTGAGTGGCAAAAGTATGTGAACATTTCAGATTAGCAGTTCATTTGAAGGTGAAATTAGGTGTTTAGAGTCAGGTGTTTTCAATCAATGGGATGACAATCAGGTGTGAGTGAGGAAGCGCCCTGTTTTATTTAAAGCACAGGGTTCTATCAAAGTATGATCTTCACAACACACTTTTGTGGGAATGTATCATGGCACGAACAAAGGAGATTTCTGAGGACCTAGAAAAAGATGCTCATCAGGCTGGACAAGGATACAAATCCATATATATTGTTTGTACTTTTAATATTAAAATGGTCTTTATTTATGACACATTATTAAATCGGACTCATTATTAATTTCTTCATGCTGTAACCCTTACAAATTTAAAAGATAACTGATTCTTTTACAAAGTTTTATTTTTCTTTTAACAAATCCTTCATAGACTAATAAATGATCTTTGCATATCTGTGTTTAGTAAACCGTTCATGACAGCACCAGTTTAGATTCATGTCAACGACGTCTTTCATATCCTGGTGCGAAAGGGAATGTCCACGTCAGCCATTTTTCTGGCGTAGTCTTCATCAAACATCTGGGACTGAGCTGGTGTGAAGTAGTTGGTCCAATCTCCAACCTCCCCTGTGGAAAAGAAACACATTAGTGTAACACTGACTTGGGCAGAACTGGGAGAAATGCTAGTAATGTTGTACATCCAGACCTTTTCTCATGAAAGGAGAGATGGAGTGGTCAAATATGATCTTTGGGACAGACGAGTAGTTGGACATTGGGTTGTTCTTCATGACATTAAAGGACGTCAACTCCACGATCTTGTCGATGATGTCATCAGATAGCGACAGGTCCAGGTACCGCATGATCCTCACTATTTCTCGACGAGGGTTCTGAATTTGGAAGGAAAACCAAAAATAATGAGGTTGACCTGGACATAACCTGCTATGCACCTACAATGATGATGAAGCTGATGATGATAGGATGGTGACTACTGCTGCAACTGCTAATTGTATATATTTTAATTTTGCGCCATTTCGAGGATATACTCTTACTTTTTGGGAATAAACTCATTATATGCAAACATTCCTTTTGTAGTTTCAGAGTGGAAGCCCACATTGTGAAGTTCTACATGATATCAATGGTTGGGAAATTTCTAAAATCATATTGTACCTCTTTCATGTCCTCAAAGAACATGTAAAGGATATTTCTCTTCTCTCTTTCTTTCCAGTAACCTTTCACATGGTCGTACCAAGATCCCCAGGCCACTGTGGACATACATATTAGTGAAGAACCTCATTTTTAAGGTACTAACTATGTGTCTTTCAGATTATTGAACACTGTCGAATCTCACATTTGCCCTCCATGAACTTCTGGAGATATTCTTCCCATGAACCTGGTTCTGGATGAATCAGATTCATTTGGTCAAAATGGTAGTAGCTGATCAGGTTGTCTTTAGCATTTCGAGCCACATAAATAACCTGGGGGGGGAAGCAAAAAGTGTATTCAGGAAGAGGAAGATTCTGGTAGAAATGCCGTGGTTAATGATTACAAGTGACTGAACTTCTTGAGCCTTAATTACCTTTCATCATATAACGGTTACAAAATATACCAGAAAGGCTGAATTTGACATCTAATAGGAGACATACAGCACATGATACCTTTCAGGTGGTGATTGATCTCAGATGGACAGAAGCTTCCTAGATTCTACATCTGTCTACAACCCCAATTCCAAAAAAAAAAAAGTTGGGACGCTGTGTAAAATGTAAATAAATGTCAATAAAAACAGAATGCAATGATTTGCAAATCTTATAAACCCATATGTTACTCACAATAGTACTCTTTTAAGAATTTTTGATTTTGAATTTGAATGCCGCAACACGTCTCAAAAAAGTTGGGACGGGGCAACAAAAGGCTGGAAAATTAAGTGTTAGTAAAAAGAAACAGCTGGAGGTGAATTGGGAACAGGTCAGTAACATGATTGGGTATAAATAGAGTATCTTAGAGACACAGAGTCTTTCAGAAATAAAGATGGGCAGAGGTTCACCAATCTGTGAAAAACTGTGTCTACAATTTATGGAACAATTCCAGAATGTTCCTCAACGTTAAATTGTGAAGACTATGAACATCTCATCATCTACAGTTCATAATATCATCAAAAGATTCAGAGAATCTGGAGAAATCTCTGTGTTCAAGGGACGAAGGTGCAAATTAATATTGCATGCCCGTGATCTTCGGGTCCTCAGGCGGCACTGCATTAAAAACCACCCACTTTTAGGGTGAGCAAAAGTATTGGAACAATAGTCTTAAAGTAAATAACGCTTAGTATTTGGTTGTGTATCCATACCAACCTTTTTTTTTGGGGGGGGGGGGGGGGGGTGTAGGGGTTCTCCATTCAGTCTCCTCTTCAGGAGCTGAAATGCTGATCAGTTGGGTTAAGGTCTGGTGATTGACTTGGCCAGTCTAAAACCTTCCAGTTTTTCCCCTGATGAAGTCCTTTGTCGAGTTGGCAGTGTGTTTTTTGGGTCATTGTCACAGCTCTCACAATGTGTCTGTCATCAGCTGCTGTTGTTTTCCTTGGTAGACCTGATCAATGTCAGGTTACTCAGTACACTAGTGGTTTCTTTCATTTTCAGGACATTCCAAATTGTTCTACTGCCCAATGTTTGTGCAATGCCTCTGATTGATTTTCCCTCTTTTCTTTACTTCAAAACGGCGTGCTTTTCTCCCATAGACACCTCTCTGATCTTCATGTTGCTTTATACTTTTTAACAACAAATGCAGTCTTCACAGGTGAAAATGCAGGCTAAAACCTAAGAGTAGATGTTCAGATTGTTTAAACAATCAATCTAACAGGACACACCTGGGCAACAAGAAACACCTGTCAGTCACATGTTCCAAAATGTTTTGCTCGCCTACAAATTGGGTGGTCTGATACAAAATGTTCTATATTTAACACATCTACATATAAATACCAGGAAATTAAAATTGAAAATCTAAAATCTCTTCTCATATTCATCCTTTGATCTCAAACCAAAATGTCTTCAGTCAGCAGCAAAAACAAATGAATTGGCCTTGCCGTTCCAATAGTTTCGGAGGGGGACTGTAGATGTAAATATCAGGAAATGAAAGCTGAATTTCTGATCTCTCATATACTTTCAGAGGGGACTATATATTAGTGAGTATTAGTGAACATTAGTGTTACTGCTGAAATAAAACAGACTTGGTCTTAACTTGATTCAATAGTTACATTCACCTTGCATTTTTTTCCCCAGAATCCTTCAGGCACCAGCTGTATGGGTAAGTGTGTCTTGATGACTCTGGGAGGTTTCAATGTTTTTAGTACGTCCAATCCTGGAAAACAGGTAGAGGACAGAGAAAAGCCTGTGTGTGTGAGTGTGTGTGTGTGTGTGTGTGTGTGTGTGTGTGTGGTGTCTGTGGTGTTTCCAGAGTATTTTCAAGCGAAGTCGTAATCATACATCAAAGGATCTAAAGTTTACAACCATGTATTTTTACCTGATGGAACTGGAGGAGGATAATGGTTCTCCAGAAATGGGAAGCGTGCGGCAGTCGGAGCTCTCTTACAAATCATAGCATCTCCATTATGCAGCAGCAGATCCACAATTTCTTGGGTCCATGTGGTACCTGTTTTATCGATGAATAAAAAAAATTTCAATAAAGATTACAGCCCAGCAGAAGAGGTAGAAGATATGTAACAGATCACTCAGACCTCCCATTCCATAGTATCCAATATGCACAAAATAAGCATCCACACGTGTCATTATATTAGAGTTTGGACCAACTCAAAACACCAGCCTGTCGCGACGGACCGACAGCCGGCGCGCATGATAAGAAAATAGCTCCTTCCCCGACTGCCGCGCAGGCACGAAGCAGACAGCCTCGTGCCAAACACACCATCAGCCGGAAGGACCGTCACGGTGCAGGTAGAGGACAGAAAAAAGGTAGAGGTAGAGGTAGAGGACCTCTGCATTGCTGGCAGAGGTCCGGGCCTTCTGCCAGCAATGCCCTCAGTGCCAGCGCACTGCCCCACGGAGGTCCCCGCCGGCGCCCCTTATCTCTCTGCCCATTATCGGCGTCCCCTTCGAGCGAGTGGGCATGGACCTCGTGGGCCCCCTTCCCAAGTCTGCCCGGGGCCATGAGTACATCCTAGTCATTGTCGACTACGCCACCCGGTACCCCGAGGCGGTGCTGCTGCGCAAAGCCACCTCCCACAACATCGCCAGGGAACTGGTGCTCCTGTTCAGTCGGGTGGGGATCCCAAAGGACGTGCTGACCGACCAAGGTATGCCTTTTGTGTCTAAACTAATGTCCGATCTGTGTCGACTGTTACAGGTGAAGCACCTTAAGACGTCGGTCTACCACCCGCAAACCGACGGACTGGTCGAGCGATTCAACCAGACGCTCAAACGGATGCTACGCCAGGTGGTGGACGAGGAAGGGAGGAATTGGGACCTCCTCCTTCCCTATGTGCTTTTCGCCATCCGAGAGTGCCCCCAGGCGTCCACGGGCTTCACCCCCTTCGAACTCCTTTTCGGACGGCGCCCGCGGGGACTGTTGGACGTGGCCGGGGAAGCCTGGGAGGAGCAACCGTCCCCATTACGCTCGGTTGTTGAATATGTGCAGGAAATGCAAGCAAAGATTGACCGGGTAGCCCCAATAGTCCGGGAGCACATGCGCACCACGCAGGAGGAGCAACAAAGGATATATAACCGCCCGGCAATAATTGAGTCTTCCTGTTAGTCCCCAGCAGTGCCTGTAAGTTCCTGGCCCGGTGGAAAGCCCGTATACAGTCCTCGAGCGCCGAGGCCCCATCAACTACCGCCTGCAACAGCCCGGTAAGCGCGTGGAGGAGAAGCTCTACCACGTGACTCTTCTAAAGAAGTGGGTGGAACTGGCACCGGTAGTGTTAGCGTACGCGGCCCAGGACACAGATCATGGCAAGCGTACCTTGGCCGGTTTAGGGGAGGACCTTACCCCCGCCCAGAAACAGGAACTCACCGAGTTGGTGGACCAATTCTCTGATGTGTTTTCGGCCTCCCCAGGGATGACACAGCTGGTCCACAACGAGATCAAAACTCCTCCAGCAGCAGTCCAGCAGCCCCTGGTCCAGCCCCATTGTCATCGTGCCGAAGCCGGATGGGAGTATGCGGCTTTGCAATGACTTTCGGAAACTGAACCAGGTATCGGAGTTCGACAGCTATCCCCTCCCCCGAGTGGACGACCTCGTGGAGCGACTGGGGAGGGCCCGGTTCATATCTACCCTGGACCTGACCAAAGGTTACTGGCAAGTTGCGCTAGCACCGGACACAAGACCCAAGATGGCCTTTAGCAAGGCCACCAGCCACTGGCAGTACTGGGTTCTCCCCTTTGGGCTACACGGGGCACCCGCCACGTTCCAGAGGTTGATGGACGTCCTCCTGCGGCCCCATCGCATGTTTGCAGCCGCCTACCTGGACGACGTAGTCATCCACTCCGCCACGTGGGCAGACCACCTGTTTCATCTAGGGGAGGTCCTGAAGGCACTCCGGGAGGCCGGCCTGACAGCCAACCCCAAGAAATGCCACCTAGGGCTGACTGAGGCCAAGTACCTGGGATATCGCATTGGCCAGGGGATGCTGAAGCCACAAACAAAGAAAATCGAGGCCGTAAAGGGCTACCCTCGACCCACGTCAAAGAAACAGGTACGTGCCTTGGGGTTGGCGGGGTACTACCGGAGGTTCGCGCCTAATTTCTCTGCTGTAGCTTCCCCCCCTCTCAGATCTCACAAAGAAGGGCCAGCCAGACCGGGTTAAGTGGTCGCCCTCCCATTCACGGTACACACTGATGCGTTTGAGACCGGGCTTGGCGCAGTTCTCTCACAAACCTTCGACGGAGAAGAACACCCGGTCCTCTATATCAGCCGGAAGTTGTCCCCCGCTGAGAGGTAATACGCAGCCATCGAGCGAGAGGCCCTGGCAATAAAATGTGCCATCGAGGAGCTGCGGTACTATCTGGCTGGCCGACACTTCATCTTCGTAACGGACCACGCCCCCCTACAGTGGATGGCCAAGGCCAAAGACACGAACGCCAGGGTAACCCGCTGGTTCCTCGTCTTGCAGGACTTCTCATTCCAGGTCCAACACCGAGTGGGGGCCCAACATGGTAATGCAGATGGGCTCTCGCGGCGGGCCACACTCTGGGCCAGCCACCGAGCGGTAGTAGGCTTGGAGCTGAGGGGGGGTACTGTCATGATAAGAAAATCGCTCCTTCCCCGACTGCCACGCAGGCACGAAGCAGACAGCCTCGTGCCAAACACACCATCAGCCGGAAGGACCGTCACGGTGGGGCGGGACCGTCGACACTACACCGGTCAGCGATTGGGGAGTCCGTCGGGAAAATTCCACCACTCAGGCGACGGCGGAAGAGTATAAAAGGACGTTCTTCTGTCCTTCGAGGAGAACGGCTAAGAGACAGACTACGTGCGCGCTCTTCAGCAGCATAGAGGCATTCCGACCTTTAGCATGACGGTATCCTCTCGCTAATCTCTCTCTCTCTCTCTCTCTCTCCTTCTCTCCCCGAAGGTTCGAGTGCGGACGAGACCGCCGGATGGTGAGATCGCGTTCGACGGTGGATGACGGTACAGGAAACCCACACTCACCTCTTGGGAACCCCGACACGCCCTCGAGAACGTCACAACGCCAGCCACACCCCCACAAAACCCCTTACACTCACACACACTCGCCTCCTCACTACAGACAGCTCCCATACAGACAAATAAAACCCCCGTATTGACTAAAACCTGTCTCTTGGGGGTCTGTGCTCCGCCCTTCCACGGGCTAATTCCCTTACAAGCCATAATAATGAATATTTAATCTTTACTGGTACACGTACATCATCATCACATGATTCCATTTACCAAGGTGGCGCAAATGAGGTCAGCTGCCATCAAGACTGCTCTGGCCACTATTTGTTTATTTTTGTTTATATTTTTTAAACATTCCCTTACTTTAACCACTTTTTCTTTTAACCAGATACAAGAGAAACACTTATTTCTATTGCTTTACAATCCACTCACCTATCGGCATTTTTAACACCAGATCCCTGCTGGCCGAGCGAGATCCTGAGGAGGAACAAAGGACGTAACCCGAAGCGGTGGCACAGAGGGAAAGGAGCTGGCGTCAGGAACAGGCTGAGGGCTCGCTCACGCCATGCTCCCCTTCTAGCCAATGTCCAGTCTCTAGAGAACAAGGCCAATGAACTCAGGGCCAGGGTTAAGTTCTAAAGGGACAATCGGGACTGCAGCCTCCTAAGCTTCACTGAGACAAGGTGGAACCCAGAGGTACTGGACCACGCCTTCCAACCAGCCGAGTTCTTCTCGGTTTACCGCATGGACAGAATAATGGAGTCGGAGTAGTCAAGGGGAAGTGGAGTGTGTCTGATTGTAAACAGTATCTGGACTTTAACAGTGCCATCCTCAAATGCGTAGTGCCAAACTTCCACAGACACATCACCTGCCTCACCAGGGTGAAACGATACTGGACCATTGCTACACTCCATTCAAAGACAGTCTCATCCATCGTTTGGGAAATCAGACCATGTCACCATCTTCCTAATGCCTAGATACACGAGCGCATTGGAGCGGTTGTGCTGCACGCGGGGACGAACGACACCAGGCTGCGGCAGACGGAGGTACTGAAGAGGGACTTCTCCAGCCTGATCGAGACTGTACGAGGCAGATCACCCACCGCGAAGATCATCGTTTCTGGACCTCTTCCCACATACAGACGTGGAGCAGAAAAGTTCAGTAGACTTCTAGCATTAAATGATTGGTTAGTCTCTTGGTGTAATGAGCAGAATCTGGTGTTTGTCAATAACTGGAATCTGTTCTAGGAGCGTCCTAGGTTGTTTCGTCCTGATGGCCTGCACCCCAGCAGCCTTGGAGCGGAACTGCTTTCAGACAACATTTCCAAGGCGCTACACTCCAAGTGACTGCCTACCGTAAGTACATCTTCCAATAATAACAACATTCAGTATAATCAATGTTCAATTAAAAATTCAGCGAAGGTAATACATACTATAGAGACTGTGTCTGTTCCCCGAGCTATACAAATATATAGAAAATCTCGGAAAGTCTATCTTCGTAACCTAATTAACATAAAATTAAATCATATTGAATGCACAGCCAGCACTTTTGATCTGAGGCTAGGACTATTAAACATTAGATCTCTTGCGTCTCTTATTGTTAACGACATCATTACTGATCAGGAATGTAATTTAATGTGTTTAACAGAAACTTGGATTAAACCAAACGAGTACATAGCATTAAATGAAGCCAGTCCTCCTGGATACAGTTATGTACATCAGCCTCGTTCAACTGGTAGAGGAGGAGGTGTTGGACTCATCCATAGTAAAAATCTAGTCGTCACACAAAAACCTAAGCATAAATTTAATTCTTTTGAAATTCTTTATACCAGTATAAGTTATGTAGCCACAAAAAATAAGTCAATTCCTCTAATTATTATTTACAGACCCCCAGGGCCATATACTGAATTTCTTAGTGAATTTGCAGACTTTGTCTCAAACCTGGTTGTGTCTGTAGATAAAGCATTAATCGTCGGAGACTTTAATATTCATTTTGATAACCTGCAAGACCCTCTAAGATTAGCGGTTGTGTCCATCTTAGATTCAGTAGGGATTAATCAGAACGTAATCGGGCCTACTCATAATGGTGGTCACACTCTTGACCTCATACTAACATACGGACTAAGTATAGAAAATATTATCATTTTTCCGCAGTCTGAAGTTGTCTCAGACCATTATCTTATCTCATTCATAATACATATTGATCATAATATTTCCACCTCACCTTGCTACCGCATAAAACGTACCTACACATCAGCTACTGCACCGAGCTTCATAAATAACCTCGCAGAAACATCAATTAGATTTGGATCACCGTCAGATCACACAGAACTCGATCAGGCGACTGAAAGCTTGGAGTCAATACTCCGCTACACGCTAGATAGAGTGGCTCCACTCAAAAGGAAAATAATTAGAGGAAAAAAAATTAGCACCCTGGTATAACGATCAAACGCGAACCTTAAAACAGACAACTCGACAATTAGAACGTAAATGGCGTCAAACCAAACTGGTGATATTTCAAACAGCATGGAAGGAGAGCCTACTGAAATATAGGAAATCTCTTGGCGATGCTAGAAAAATCTATTTCTCCGCCTTAATAGGAGACAACAAAAACAATTCTAGATTCCTTTTCAACACAGTAGCAAAATTAACTAGGAATAAAACCACTACAGAGAGAAACACTCAATCATTACATAGCAGTGAAGATTTCATGAAATTTTTCATTGATAAGGTTGAAAATATTAGACGTGAAATACAGGCCATTAAATTAAAACTGGACAGTACTGTAACAAACCCATTACATGACAATGTAGCAATATCAGATCAATGTTTAGAGTGTTTTGCTCCGCTTAGAGAGACCGAACTAGCTACATTAATCTCTTCAGCCAATTCATCAACTTGCATACTAGATCCCGTACCTACATGTTTGTTTAAACAGATTTGTCCCGGAGTAATTGAACTACTTCTAAATATAATCAATTCTTCCCTAAGCACTGGCTATGTACCTAAATCACTTAAATTAGCAGTTATTAAACCCTTGATTAAAAAACCTGATCTTGACCCGTCTCAATTGTCCAACTATAGACCAATATCATATCTCCCCTTCATCTCTAAGATTTTAGAAAAGGTTGTAGCAAAGCAGTTATGCTCGTACTTAGATAGGAATAACATTCATGAAATGTATCAGTCAGGATTTAGACCTCATCATAGCACAGAGACAGCGTTAGTTAAAGTAGTAAATGACCTTCTACTGACTTACGATCAGGATTGTGTCTCGCTGCTTGTGTTACTCGACCTTAGTGCAGCTTTTGATACTATAGATCACACTATTCTCCTTGATAGATTAGAAAATGTTGTTGGTATTAAGGGAACAGTCCTCTCCTGGCTCAGGTCTTATCTGACCGATCGTTATCAGTTCGTAGATGTAAATGGTGATTTCTCCATGCGTACTGAGGTTACTTTTGGAGTTCCACAGGGTTCTGTTTTAGGCCCACTGCTCTTTACTTTATATATGCTACCCCTAGGACAAATTATTCGTAAACATGGAATTAGCTTCCACTGTTATGCTGATGATACACAGTTGTATGTTTCAGCGAAGCCAGAGGACAGACAGAAGCTTAGTAAAGTTGAGGATTGTGTAAAGGACATTAGACATTGGATGTTAATTAACTTCCTTCTACTTAATTCTGATAAAAACAGAAATACTTTTATTAGGCCCACGTGTAGCTAAAAGTATTCTTTCTGATCACATGGTTACTCTGGATGGTCTTTCTGTTTCATCATGTACAGCAGTTAAAGACCTTGGAGTGATTATTGACTCCAGCCTATCATTTGATGCTCATGTAGATAATATTACTAGGATAGCCTTCTTTCATCTCAGAAATATTTCTAAAATAAGAAACGTATTGTCACTACATGATGCGGAAATACTAGTTCATGCATTCGTCACCTCTAGATTAGATTACTGTAATGCCATACTGTCTGGATGTTCCAGTAGGAATATAAACAAACTCCAGTTAGTCCAGAATGCAGCTGCTAGAGTCCTAACTAGAACTAGAAGATACGACCATATCACACCGATATTATCAATACTGCATTGGCTCCCAGTAAAATCTCGCATTAATTATAAAATACTTTTATTAACCTATAAAGCACTAAATGGTCTCGCGCCACAATATCTAAGCGACATTTTGGTTTTATATGATCCGCCACGCCTACTTAGGTCAAAAGGTGCAGGCTATTTGACGGTACCTCGAATAGTGAAGGCTACAGCAGGGGGAAGAGCTTTCTCTTATAGAGCCCCACAGTTATGGAACAGTCTTCCTATTAGTGTTCGGGACTCAGACACAGTCTCAGTGTTTAAGTCTAGGCTTAAAACGTATTTGTTTACTCAAGCCTACCCTGACTAGATTCTGTTCTACTACTTCGCAGTCATAATTATCTTTTTTCTCCCTCTCTCCTTTCGCCGAGCCCCACACGAATTTATGGAGATACTAGAGATCCAGATCCTTTCTGCCTCTGGATGGAGCTCAAATCTTCTTTAATTCCAGACTGCTGGGACTACGGCTGTTCCTAACGCCATACAGACTTCATATAAATACATAATGAACTTTTTCACACTAACTGTTGTTACCCAGATGAGGATGGGTTCCCTTCTGAGTCGGGTTCCTCTCAAGGTTTCTTCCTCTTAAAACATCTTAGGGAGTTTTTCCTTGCCACCGTCGCCACTCAGTGGCTTGCTCAGTTGGGATAAATTCGCACCTTTAATATCTGTATACCATGTTGATATTTCTGTAAAGCTGCTTTGAGACAATGTCTATTGTAAAAAGCGCTATACAAATAAAATTGAATTGAATTGAATTGAATTGAATTGAATAGATACAGTACAAACAAATGCTGAAACAGGAAGATCCGGTTCAGAGGGAGGTTGTAGGCTGGATGGACCAATCAGTGGCCGCTTTGCAAAACACTTTTTTGTTTTCTTAAAACATCTAAAACACTTTAGATGACTTTAGACTGGTACATCTTCAAGCACAGCTCTGATAGCATCAACATGTTTATGGAAGCAATTGTGGGATTTATTGGGAAACTAGCAGATGATACTGTCCACAAAACAATCATCAAAACATTTCCCAACCAGAAGCCTTGGGTGGATAAAACCATCGGTGATGCTCTGAGATCTTGCACCACTGCCTATAATGCAGGTCTCACCCCAGCAACATGGACGAGCACAAAGCTGAGTCCTACAATGTGCACATAGCAGTGAATGAGGCAAAGAGTCTCTATGGGAGGAAACTAGAGTCAGAGTTCCGTTAAGGTGGCTAGGACTGAGAATAATAACGGACTATAAAACACCATCCTCCAGAATGGTGAATGCAGACGCTTCTCTATTTAATGCACACAGCACTAACAGTGCTAGTGGCAGTTTGCATGCGGAGAGTGTCAGTGTGGGAAATGCTTTCATCATCTCGGCATACAATGTGAGGAAGACTTTCAGGAGAGTGAACACCAGGAAGGCAGCAGGACCAGACATCATCTAAGGTTGGGTCCTTAGAACCTACGCTGACCAGCTAGTTGGTGTTCATACAGATATTCAACTTCTCCCTGACACAGTCAGTAATCCTGACATGCTTCAAACAGTCCATTATCGTTCTTGTCCCAAAGAAACCCCAGGCTGCCTGCCTCCGTGATTATCCCCCCAGTAGTCCTCACTCAGTTGCGATGAAGTGCTTTGAAAGGCTGGTCAGAGACTTCATCGCCTCTTTATTACCTGACACATTGGACCCATTACAATTCACATACCTTACCAATCGCTCTACTGAGGACTCCATCACACAATTTTTACACACAGCCCTGAGCCATCTGTACGTTAGGAAGGGAAATTATGTTAAAATGCAGTTTGTTGACTACAGTTCAGCATTTAGCACTATAATTCCTATATAAATGACATAAACTCACTACCAAGTTGGAGGACCTGGGACTTAGCCCATCCCTTACTCTCCCTCACCCTCAGAACATCTACAGCAACCTGTGCTTGACCAAGGCCAGGAAGGTAGTGATGGACCTCAGCCATTCGAACAATTGACTCTTCTCTCTGTTATGGTCAGGGAAGTGCCTCCACTTCCTGAAGGTCAACATAGAGAGAATGAGGAGCAGCTTCTTCCCACAAATCATTTGGGCCCTCAACCAGAACAACATATAAGAATAGAGCTTGGACCTGTTTGCACAACACACACTCCCTCAGCCTGATGTTATAAATTTATTCCCAATTTGATCTTGCCAAATCCCATCCAGTAGCTAACTCTCCCCTATCACATGACAACTACCAAATGGAGAGGGTGGAGAAAGCAACTTCTTTCTTCCGAGACACATAAAGCCCAGCCAACCACCTTTTCTAACTAAGAGAGAGAGCATACTTATACAATATAAGAGAGACAGTAATGCCTTCCCTCCCACCCAGAGGCCAGTTTTGCTCTCTAATTTCCCAGCCACAGATAGCTGCTTTAAACCGTGGTTTTATCTTAATGCCGTTTTGAAGCAGGATGGGGAAGCAGGAGAATTGACTTCATGAGGTTGGTTTATGTAAGAGTGTACAGCTTTTGTTACGAGTTTGCTGATGAGACAGTCACGGTGCAGGAAAGTTTAATTGGACGACATACGGACTGTTTGCAGTGTGGGTCGTTTAGGAGAGTCCATGTGCTGGGTAATGCATTGGGTGCAGATTTACTTTAGCAAAGGATAATAGGAATGAGATCACTGTAGAGTGATATTTATGCTGTAAAATGAAAAGTTTTATTTCACATGTTATACAAGGCTTTACAGAACAACTACGCTGTTGAAGAAGCATAGCTGGTAACATACTGAATAAGATTTAAGCAAGTACCTATTGTCTTTAGAAATAAGATGTACAGTCAAGGCAAGCACTTACCAGTGACCCCAGCACTGACAATGTTTCTGCAGAAGTAATGAATAAATGAAACCACTGTGTATATCTTGGTGTGTTGTCTTGTAATGCTAGTGCCCCCATGGGTCCGGTTGCATTGGAGTCCTTCCTTAATCCAGCGCTAGATGCCTTGATTTAATTCAATTAAACATACTCTGTTGCACCTTCCAACATCCATTGTAAGGTGCAGGAACTGTGGGAAATATGGGTGTAGAAATTCCCTTTTTGGCTCGGAGGGAAATGAAGAAATGGAAGTCAGGCTTATGACAAATGTGCACATACACAAAGTGCACATACACTACCGGTCGAAAGTTTGTGGATGCTTGACTGAAATGTTTGTGATCTTAAAAACCTTTTGATCTGAAGGTGTATGATTAAGTGTTTGAAATCGGTGTTGTAGACAAAAAATATACTTGTGCCGACATATTCACTTCTTTCATTAGAAGATTAACTATTTTATTTACAATTTTTATTATTTTTTTAAACAGATAACTCAGAGTGAAATATTCCGAAAAGCAGCCGATAAGTGCCCAGCGTAGGTGGGAACTCCTTTAATACTGTTAAAAAGCATCTCCAGGGGGCTTCCTCAAGAAATCAGTTGAGAAAATGCCAAGAATACATTTCTGAAAATTCTAGGCAAAAGGTTGTCTACTTTGAAGATGCTAAAATACTCAATCATTTTGATTTATTTTGGATTTTTTTTTAATAACAACATAATTCCCATAGTTCCATTTGTGTTTTTCCAGAGTTTTGATGACTTTATTATTATTCAGATGGATGTGACATAGATGGGGCATATGTAATTGCAAGCACAGTAGATTATTATTAACATTTTTGATTATGTTTAAACACAGATGCACCAGAGGGCTTGGGCTAGATTCAAGGAAATTTACATATTATTGGCACATATGTTGCTTAACTACTGTTAGTTTGTGCCCAAAAGTGTTTCTGCTATGGAAACCATTCCTAACCCAGATCCAGGGGTGACCATCTATGGAACCAGTGACAAGAAGACAGGTTCTTCTGAATGGATCCATACAGAGTTTTCTTCAGAAGTCAGCTTGGTAGGAAATGGTTGGATGTAAATAAATAAATAAATAAATAAATAAATACATTTTCAAAATTGGTCACTTTGTGCCAATTTGAATATGTATTGATCTCATGAAAACGTGACCATTACCAATGATCTGAATAAAAATCCATAATTAATTCCTCTATTAGGTGTTAAATCAGATTGGACAATATAATATCAGCAATTTGATTGGTCATAATTTGTAATGACTCAGTGTTTTTACCTGCTTTGGGGTAGGTGGAGATGAGCAAATCAGATGGATCTGGACGGAAAGCCCAAATGGAGCTCCAGTTTTGAGCTATCCAATTCCTGAGTGGGATGCCTCGCACCTCAACCAGAGGAAAGCGCCGGATTGAACCGGCTGCCTTGTTTACGGCTTCGTTGAAACTCATGGGTTCGTCCTTCTTGTCCATCTTGTGCCTTTCTGGATGTTCAGTTGCAAGGCTTATGCAGTTCTCTTTTTATGGTTATCTCTAACTTCTAACTTCAAGTCTGGTTGGAGCTTTTGTATCAGCATGTGCTGTTTTCCTTTCCCCTTCTCACATTATTTATTTCTGAAGTGCAGAGCTCTTATATAAACTGTCACACCCACCATGGGCAATTCCCCTCCCAGTCTGCAAGAGGTCAACCTCACTAAAACTCTGAAATATTGTCTGCCTCACTTCCTGTGTTTGTGCTCACCTGTTTTGTGTTCCCCTAATTTAAGTTCTGTGTTTTGTTTCTATTTTATTGATGTGTTTGTACTGTGACCCGCTTTTGTATTCATCTTGAGCTTGCCTTGCCCTAGTCTCCTAGGGGGACGGGACAGGACAACATGTTCTCATGCAAATTGCATCTAGCGTCATTATAAAAAAGTGTTGATGTCAGTTGGGAAGATTCCACACAACATGTAGCAATCACGATAAGGATGAAGAAGCTTTCTAAAGCTCTCAGGGTCATTATTAAATAAGACTCAAATGGAAAAGCTACAGAGACATATGCTGGCCCAAATTTAGCCTATTACCCAAAGACACTTAAAATTCAACATAGAAGCAAATACTCACATCTGTGAACCCAGTTGGAGATAGAAAAAAAGACACCAGCCGTGAGTCAGAAGAAGCAAGGGTCCACATTTATTGGTTCCGTTCCACCACACGAGATCCACACCGATGAGAATTCTCAGAAGTGAGCTGACACCTGGAGCTCAAGCTCCAGTATTTATACTGGATTTACACAGTAGATAACCAATATATTTCAGAAAGATTATGATATCAATACCAATAGGGTTAAAAAAGAGCTAATCTACATTACCATTATGTTTTGAAAGAGGCTTACCAAATTTACCATGATGTTTTGAAAGAGGACTTTCTGGATACCATTAGGATCGGAAGTGGGAGAGAGACAAACAATTTAGAGAGACCTTGGTCTCACTCTTATCTTGCGGGGGCAGCTTGACTCAGCTACCCTTATAAATGGCTCCTCATGGTTTTCTCTTAAAATTAAGGCCTTCCTTGCGAGACAAGAATCTTCACCATCTGAATTATGAGTAAGTTTCTTTTATATTTTTCTGTATTTCTGGTTTATAATTTACTTTCATATTTGCTCTATATCGCTATTTTATATATATTTATACTGCTTGCAAATGGTTTGCTGTACATCCTACTTCATAATATCATTATATTACCCTTCTAATATCCTACATATCCTACTACTCTTTATATTACCCTTATAATATCTTAATACTCCTTTGTATTATTCTTATAAAGTTATAATGTTATGTGTGTGTGTGTGAGAGAGAGAGAGAGACAGAGAGAGTGTGTGTGTGTGTTATGTCTGCATGCCTGCCCTTGACTGTACGAGAGTGTGTGTGTGTTTGCACTCCTCAGCCGTTATACTTCTCTGTGACTAATAAACCATAGTGTGTTACTCTTAAAAGATCTCAAAGTGTGAATCCAATTCGTCAAAAAATATCCGCCTAATACCGCTTCTGTGTGTCTAGGTGCCCGTCGTCATTTTTCCTTCTCTCCTTTACTGGAGGGGCTGGATTTGGATCTGAACACTCACTGTCAGCTTGCGCATCTCACTGCTGACATCATGGTGCTACTTAACATTCTTCGCAGCATCCCCTCTGGAAATGGAAATGCGGGGTGTCCCCCCCCCTCAGATACAGAATCCACCCCGTGAATGTGTGTATTGACGCCTCTACACAGACAGACCCTCCTTCCAGCTTTCAGTCTGAGGATGATGTCACCTTCTCTGATCTGGGCTCTGACCATTCTTCCCTCTTCTCACCTGTCAGTCCGCCGTACTCTCAGTGGTCTCCTTATTTCACCTTTGCTGACTATCGAATGTCCCCAGGACGCACCCCATTTTCTTCCCCCTACCGCTCCCCTCAAGATTACGCACCCACCAGTCCTGTGAATTTTCAATAAAATTACATATTACTCTTACTAGGTCTCCCTCATGTTTATTTCATGTCAGTTTTATCCACAACACATAACACAGACCTTAAACATCCCTGATGGTACAATTGGTACAGTAATATGCAGGTGGGAGATTCATGGAACCACAACTAATAGTCTCCAGACAGGTCAACCATCCAAGATTAATGATAAGGAAGGTACAAGAGAACCCATGAGTCACTCAAAAGGAGTTGCAGGACAACCTGAAAGCAGCAGGAACATTAGTTGCAAAGAGAATAATAAGAACCGCAATTATCTATATTCCTACACAAAACTCCTTATACACTGACAGGCTCTGGGTTACTGATCGGAAGTTCGGGGGTTCAAGCCCCAGCATTGCCAAGCTGCCACTGTCGGGCCCTTGAACCAGGCCCTTAACCTTCTCTGCTTCAGGGGTGCTGTATCATGGCTGACCCTGCGCACTGACCCCAACTTCCTGACATGCTGGGATATGCGAAGAAAAGAATTTCACCGTGCTGTAATGTATATTTGATCAATAAAGACTCATTATCATTATAACCTTGGGGAATTGCTCAGATTAATGGGCCAAAATTTAACAACAACGCTGCAAAAAGCTAGTTGTTACTGTAGATGTCTCGAAGCTGTAACTGCCAACAACAGCTTTGAGACAAAGTATTAAGCTGGCAATTTGTGGTGTCCGAATTCTTTCACTATCAATGTTGTTTTTTTAAAAAACAGATTCCAGATTTTAATGACAAGTCAATGACTCCATTCTGTTTTGGTGCAAAGCGCCGCAAACGCATTGAGTATTTGTTAAAACTGTTTATTTTATAATGCTACAACAGCTATTTTGTTGTTTTGTGCCTTGTGAGTGAGTCTGATAAGAGCAAACCTTCCTGTCTGACATGCTTCCTGTCATAATTTGTAATGACTCAGTGTTTTTACCTGCTTTGGGGTAGGTGGAGATGAGCAAATCAGATGGATCTGGACGGAAAGCCCAAATGGAGCTCCGGTTTTGAGCTATCCAATTCCTGAGTGGGACGCCTTGTACCTCAACCAGAGGAAAGCGCCGGATTTAACCGGCCGCCTTGTTTACGGCTTCGTTGAAACTCATGGGTTCGTCCTTCTTGTCCATCTTGTGCCTTTCTGGATGTTCAATTGCAAGGCTTATTCAGTTCTCTTTTTATGGTTATCTCTAACTTCACTGAGTCCGGTTGGAGTTTTTGTATCAGCATGTGCTGTTTTCCTTTCCCCTTCTCACATTATTTATTTCTGAAGTGCAGAGCTGTTATATAAACTGTCACACCGACCATGGACAATTCCCCTCCCAGACTGCAAGAGGTCAACCTCACTAAAACTCTGGAATATTGTCTGCCTCACTTCCTGTGTTTGTGCTCACCTGTTTTGTGTTCCCCTAATTTAAGTTCTGTGTTTTGTTTCTATTTTATTGATGTGTTTGTACTGTGAGCCGCTTTTGTATTCATCTTGAGCTTGCCTTGCCCTAGTCCTTTGTTTGAGTTTTACAACTCAAAGGGCGGGGGACGGGACGGGACGACGTGTTCTCATGCAAATTGCGTCTGGTGTCGTAATAAAAAAGTGTTGACGTCAGTTGAGCTTTGAGACAAAGTATTAATGCTGGCAATTTGTGGTGTCCGAATTCTTTCACTATCAATGTTGTTTTTTTAAAAAACAGATTCTAGATTTTAAGTTCCATAGCTAAATTTGGTTGGATCGACACAACATGGTGAAAATATGGAGTCTAAGGACGGAGTTATTTTCAATACCCAACACTCACTTTTGTTACTTTCATCATTTGGGATTATTTTGGGCTGTCCATGAAATTTTCTTCAATGACTCCATTCTGTTTTGGTGCGAAGCGGTGCAAAAGCATTGAGTATTTGTTAAAACTGTTTATTTTATAATGCTATAACAGCTATTTTGTTGTTTTGTGCCTTGTGAGTGAGTCTGATAAGAGCAAACCTTCCTGTCTGGCTTAACATATCCTTCGCTAGCTAGATAGCTAGCTGCTATTGAACTTTCAGTCCAAGTCCATTTTAAACTATAGCAATAGCAATAGTGTTAGCAAGTAGAGTTAGCAACAAGCTAGCCAGCATCATTAATTATTAAATATGAGTCATCATTAATTAAATATGAGTAATAACTCTAACGTTGAGTATTACCTCCTCAAAGTAGTGATTAGAAGGACGAGTGTTAAAGACTTAATCAAGTACGGTGTCCGTATATTAACTGATCTAAACCTAATACTGCTATAAATTAATTTAAAAGTAGTCAAACGCACTTTATACTGTTCAATGATTTGACCTCACTCCATAAATGGGTAAAGAAATGGTAGGTGACAAGACCACCAAAAACTGACGAGTTAAAATGGCAAGCTGAGGGGTCTTTTTTTTCCAGATGGCTTTTACTGGTTCATCGGGCCTATATATATTCTTCTTCCTCTTCTTCTTCTTCTTCTTCTTCTTCTTCTTCAGTGAAATAAGTCAAACAACTTGGGGAAAACATGACAGTACTCAGTATAGCACTGGTATTCTTGTTTGCACTTATATAGTCAATGAGATGAGATGTCAGCGTTCAGTAAAATTGTCACTATACTCCTAAAAAATGAAACGCATTTAGTTGTGGCAGACATGGATTTGTGAGCACCTTCGTGCATTTTGTGTACTTGAACAAGAACTGCATTTCTCTGTAATCAAACAATATGAGTTGAGGTATTTGAAGCCATTTGATTGTCACATTTTGTAGATGGTATACATTTTGTATACATGGTATTTTGTAGATTTTGCTATACAGCAGAGAAGCTGGTTAAAGTTAAATGAAATGCTTGACTGTACTTGTACCTTGTTTGTGTGATGAATTCTTGCATTTCAAAACAAAAAGCTTATAGAACACCAGCCCTGTGTAATTATTTAACTCCCTTAGTATTACATTTAACCACATGTGAACTCTGAATCACTTTGGTGGACTTTCAACACCCACACCTTTCACAATATAACATTAACATTTAACACTAAGGTGGAGCAAATGGAATCTTCCATCCATCCATCCATCTTCTATACCACTTATCCTTCCTTCAGGGTCATGGGGAAACCTGGAGCCTATCCCAGGGAGCATGGGGCACAAGGCGGGGTACACCCTGGACAGGGTGCCAATCCATCGCAGGGCACAATCACATACACATTCACACACCCATTCATACACTACGGACACTTTAGACATGCCAATCAGCCTACCATGCATGTCTTTGGACTGGGGGAGGAAACCGGAGTACCCCAAATGGAATCTTGAGCCGTGTAAATATTTAATACTTAAAGTGTTAGTTTAATAACACGTTGTTAGTGTTAATTATGTCAACACTTTGGTGGTAGTCCCCCTATAAACACTGTGTAAATCTGTAGTGGGTAGATGTACTGGAAGTATATTTAAAAAAATAAAAGGGTCCAAATACTTCTTTCCCTCCACTGTATTCTCAGGTTTGTGTTTGGTGACATGCTCTTAATTCAGACCACTGGGTGTTAGTAGGGTTCAAACTAGCGGCCATGTTATAATTGTGTGGCAGTGGGGGCATTGGTTGGAGATGGAGAGGAGGCGGTGGAACCAGCAGGTATCGTGTGATCATCCTCACCTGTGCCTTATTACTGATAGGCTAATTAAGTGTGTGTTTCTCTGTGTTTTCAGTGAATGTCATAAACAGAGAAGGAAAGAGCATCATAGCTGGCAGGGCTTGCAACACACACACGTGCACAGAGCATGAACTTGAACCTTGAACTGGGCTAAATAATGAGTTAGTGATGGACCCTTTTCAGTTGGGTTGTTTTGGGGAGTTTTTTGGGTTGAATTTTTGAATGTATGCTGAAAAGTGTGGTGAAAAATAAATGTGAGCCCAGAGCTCTGCTGGAATTCTGCCAGCCTCCTGAATGTTCCTCTGCACACATGCACACTGGGTTCTACAGTGGTGCCAAAAGCCAGGACCAGGCCTTCATTGAGCTTTTTGAGCATGCTGCAGCTGCATGGGAATGGCCAGAGGATGAAATGGCTCTGTGATTCTTCCCCGTTACTGTTGGAGGGAGCCCAACATGCCTCCCACAGCTGTCGTCACGGACTCAGCAGGAGTATCCTAGTGTCAAGAGGGAGGTCCTGCAGCTGATGTGCAGTAGCTGAAGGATTCCTGTTGCCAGCGGTTGATGGCAGAGGAGCAGGACATGGAACAGATCATCAAGCTGATGGTACTGGAGCAGTTTATTGCTGGACTCCCAACAGCAACAATGGAGTAGGTCCATGAGTCCATGGATGCCATCTGATGAATCCCTGGATGAATCCATTTACCTCCTGGAGAATAATCTGGTGGTGGTCCCTGGTCCAGATATGATTTGTTTTTCTCTCTCTCTCTCTCTTTCTCTCTCACTCTGTGCCCCCCCAAGTTCCAGGTCCACAGAACCAAGGTGCCGGACCCGGTTTCCACCATGCTTTTCCTATCCTCCCTCTCTAATGTCTTCCATGCTCTGTCTCTCTTGCCATAGGGGGAACATCCTGTGCCCCCAAGAATTGGGGCAAAGCATGGGCAGGATTTTTGGTGCTGCATGGAATCCGGGCATTTCCAGGAGCAGTATTCCCTTGTGGAGGTGTGAATGCTGATCTGGATCCCTGATAGGCCTCAGGTCTCCGCTGATAGAGCAGGAATGTACCACATACCTGTGATTATTCAAGGGAGTACCCATCAGGCCTTTCTGGACTCATGGTGTAATCAGACCTCAGTACATCAAAGCCTGATTCGAGGCATTGGGAAATGCACGATTGGTGAAGGTGAGGTGTGTGCCTGGGGATATTCATGAATAATATAATAATACCAAACGCATAGTGTGGAGGTGACAGTTATTTAGGGGGTTTATTGTCCTTCCCAGCACCATGGGGATTCCCTTTGGGGACTTCCCATTGGAACTTTGCCATGCCTTGTGTAAGTGAGAGTAATCAATGGACAAATAATCCAGCCAGATATTGCACTCAGCTATCCATATTTTTCAATCATCAAGGATAAGTTATATCAAGTAACACAGGACACTCACACAAAAGAAGATACTACTCGATTATTGGTTCCGAAAAGCCTCAGGAAAATGCTTTTCCATTCAGCCCATTATATTCCCATGGTGGGGGCACCTGCCATCTAATGGCTTGTTTCTGTAGGCCAGGCATTTGTGGCAACGTAGGCAGGTGGTGTGTGGCATGCCGCAAATGTTAGCTGGTGACTTACCATTAATCAATCTCCCCTTCAAAAAAGAATTGGCATGGACCTTGTTGGGTCATTAGAGAGGTACACATGAAGGTTTTGCTTTGTGTTAGTGCTGGTGTATTATGTATATGATATCTGCAAACAGTTGCTCTGCCCAACATCTCAGTCAACTGTTGTGGACACACTTTCCTGAGTAATCCCTTGAGTTGGACTGACCAGGGCACTACATTTATGTCACAAACACTATGTGAGATTTACAAATTATTAGGGATTAAATTGATTCACACCAGCGTTTACCATTTGCAAACACATGGTCTGGTAGAGCAGTTTTATCAAATGCTAAAATTTCATTCATGAGGATTGAACCCCTGTTATTTGCAGTACGAGAGGTCCTACCATACTCCATGAATTCTCCCCATTTGACTGACTGTATAGGCACAAGCCCTGCGATGTCTTATGTCATTAGAGAAAATTAGGAGGGACCTTCACTCAGTTAAAAGAAAATCAATAGGTTTTGGACATGAGAGCAAAACTCCCCACCTAACACAGGGGACTTTGCATGAGGCCTGAGGACGGCAGTCTCAACTGTCTAACGGAAGCTCACCTATGGGAATTTGCACTGGGGGATAAAGTGCACGTATTACTTCCCACATCGAGCTCTAAATTATGCACAACATGGCAAGGGTCCTTTGAGGTCACATGTAGAGTTGGAGAAGTCGACTATATGGTCAGGCGAACAGATGGACGTGATGCACTGCATTTATGTGCAGTGTCCACCACACAAGTCTCCGCATAAGTTGTTCCTGGAGAAACGATAACTTATTACAACAAACGAATTAATATACACCTGTAATTTCCAGCTGCACTACTGTCACAGCTGCAATTATAGAAAAGTAATCAACACTTTCTGACCAATCAGAATACAGAATTCAACATTTCATCATCATATTTGGCCCAGGTTACTTTGCATTTGAATTTTATTTTTACTTTCTATATTACCAATGTTATTAAATATACATATTTACTAACACTATAATATTTTAATTTTACAACAGGGAACCATCTTGATCATCATAAGAAGAAGGAGCACAAGAAGAAGAAGAAGAAGAAGTAGAATAGGAAGAAGAATAAGAAACAGAAGAGGAAGAAGAAACAGAAGCAAAAGAAGAAGCAGCAGCAGAAGAAGAAATAAACCCTAACATTACTACTTACCTATAACCTTCTTTCAAAACAGTGATAACATAGAACAGAACCTGAGACGTTTTGGTAATATTTGTAAATTAAGTTATATTTATAATCACAAAACTGCACTCGTCTGAAACAAATATCCATTTAATTTCAGAAAAGTGCATGTCATATAAAGAGCAACATTCGTGCATCATTCCAGACACAGCAATGAACAACCAGTGTACAGAAATGCATCACATTGTTCACAGCCCCCCCACCCCCCCCCATAAGGATCATAACAGCATTGAAACACACAAACACACATTAATTTATCATTAGCATGCTCCATTCACAAAAGTAAATCTTTCGCATAAAAGGCAAATGAAACCATAAGATGATAAATAAAACTGTACAGCCAGTCCATAAAATGAATCGAGGTTTATAATATATGTCATATTTAAAATACTGTATATTCTTTACAGAATCCTTATTACATGGAAAACAGAAGAGGCGCTCTGTGATTTTTATCCTCGTATCCTTCACAACGTGAACGATCTCAAACTGTTGCTCGGACTGTGGAGTCGTTCGGTAGTCACAATAAACCAGATCACGTAGCATGAACTCTCAAAAATAAATAAATAAATAAATAGATAGATTCATTTTGAGCCTTGTAGAGAGGCCGTACTTCTGGGCCTCATTTGACTCTCAGGTAAAGACATTTAGAGGATGTTGTTTAGACATGTCTGTACTCAGTGGTTAGCTAGCTATTTATATTTAACTTACAAATGACAAAGTGCCCCTTGTTGCAACTCTTACTAGCTTATTTATCACCAGAATTTAAGTTAATGTTTAATTTTTTTCATTATAAAAAAGAGGGGCATTCGAGTTAACCTGACCTTTGTGAAACAGTAACTTTTTTTTTTCTAGCTTATTTCAATTGTCCAGTCTTGAATGGTTCAGGACTAGAATCAAAAGGATTAATATTTTTGCTTACCCTCTCACACTGACATGGAAACCTACTTAGATATTTTTCCCCACTCAATTGATCTCCCCAATTTGGTCATTTCCACCAATTCCCACCCAATCATGAGGTCCCTCTGCAACGTAGTTAAGGTTGGCAGGATGATCCTAAAATCACAAAGCGCACCTATTAATAAACAGAGAGAGAGAGAAAGCAGGAAGTCATTCTGAATGCACCAAGCGTGGAAAGTAAGCACAAATAACATCTGGATATCAGAAACGTTTTCATAAACATGTTACGGGAACGGCGGTATTCCATGAGATAGATATGGAATAACGAACACGTCGAGCATGCCGAACAACACCACCACATGTAAACGGACAGTTAGCGAGTACTTCTGTGAATCGTCGTTAGTTATAAATCAGCAACGCGCAGCTCGATGAAAAAGTAGTGACAAACTACAACCACAGCAATGGTTTAAATTTAAGACCACTTTTGAAGGAATTTTCTGGAAGCATCATCAAACAGGGTGTTATTGCAAGAGAAATTATTGCGTTTGAAATTGAAATACGGATGCGTTTTAAGCTTCAGGTTCACTGCATTGCAAATCAGAATAAGGTCTTCGAGCGGAACACGCTGCAAATAAAACCCGAAGATCAGGGAGGGATTAGAATAAAGACGATTTTAAAACAATTGCTCCGCTGACTCAAATCAATCAAGTTCCTCCACGTCAAAATGGGAATCGTTCCACTTTCTAAGCCAAGAGTTGGAACTCATTCCGGCGTCACCGCATGCTGGTTACTCATAATCCTCTGTCACTAACTGACAGGGATGAGCATCCAATCGGAAATGGATCAAAATTGGCAAAATGAGACAAGAGGTGAGTCATTTTGCTTCTAGAAAGTGGATCCAGGAAGTTCGTTGGTCAGCGTGTGCCAGCGCTCGACCTTCTGACCTTTGTTTTTCAAGCAGTCGATCCAGTGCTGCAGGGCGTCGCCCTGTGATTGACAGCCCAGAGACACGCCCCCTGTTTGACACAAACCAAAGGCGATTTAGGTGGATTGGCCTACACAGTAATCCAAAACAATACAGGAAGACTGAACAGACTTAATAGAAGTTACAGAATAAACACTGTGAGGTACTTTAATGGTCCTTCGGTTGCTGGACTGGGGGAACCAATAAAGGTTCTATGTACTGTAGTCCCCTAAAACAGAGTTTCCCTATTAGAAGTTATTCTTAATTATCCAATGAACACTTATAAAACCCTTAGAAAGATAAGGACCCTTAATGAACTAGGCTGTACTAGATCGCTAGTGTGAACTAGGCTTTAATGACTTTAAAATAAATAAATAAATAAGTAAATAAATCTCAGGATTTTAATGATATATTCATGAAATGTCTACACAGTTAAGTATTCCAGAAAGAAAACCTATTAACCATATCTGTGATGATACAGATGATACAGTAAATAGTGCCACAATTGTTGGACTCACCGATGAAATCGTTGGACTTCCCCAGGTCGTAATCCCACACGCTCACCTCCAGCGTTTTAGACGCCAACTCGTTAAACGTAATCTCGTAGAAAAACTCCTGCAGGAAACAGTGGAGTCTTGTACTTCTGATAAACATTTATGCCTGAAATTCCAACATGGCTTCTCATAGTAATACAAATGGGTAAATAGATATCCATGCCTCAGAGTTTATTAATTAATTGTGTGCTTTTTGTTTGTTTTTGCATTAGCCATCTAACACATTCTGGAAAACGTAACCTCACTGTGAACGATTACGGTAAATGTACGTAAAAAAATAACAATTATATATATATAAAATCAAAATAATTCTTTTGCTGTAAATTTATGGTAAAAATCACACGTTTTGGATATTTCTTCTTTTTTTGTGTATGTATTGCAGCATATTCTTGCTAGTTTGCGAGTTCGTTAGGTTGCTAGCTAACTAGCTAGGTAGAAACTGAACTGTTGCTCGTGCTTGCTAACATGTTTTAACGGCCAGCTATATGACTGGAGGGAATTCGCGAGGTCTGTTAAAGATGAGCAAAACGTCTGCGTGATATTTGGAACAGTTTCATTGTAATCATTCATCAATTGTAATTCGTTCTAAATTAAAATTTTGTGACTTGACCTTACGGTGCATGCGCTTAATTGGAAGGAAAGGTTACCAGAAAATGTTTGAAACATTAGAATGACATTTAGGTCCAAAGCTTGCGTCGTTACTTTGTTGACCGAAAGCAGTGTTATGTGTTTTTGTCCTATTTATGTTACTTGAATCGCATTATCTAGTACCTGACATTTAAACCATGTGCCTGTGCACATACACACACACACACACACACACACACACACAAACATATTCATACCTCGTTAAACTCAGGGTTTAGTGTTTTTTTAATCACAGCTGTCTTGTGCTTGGATTTCTTCTTCACGTCTGGCTTGAGGTACCTGTGATTGAGGTTGAGTGTGTGTGTGTGTGTGTGTGTGTGTGTGTGTGTATGTATGTATGTATGAGACAAAGATAAAAAGGGAGATTCTTGGTTAATGAAGTAGAGAGCTCATTTATTTTATATGAACCCCCCCATTGCTGTTCTTCCCATGTTCTTAATACAGCGAGTGTGCCTACGCATTATTCACCCATAATACACCAGGAAGCTAGACAAATGAAGAGAGAGTCAGTGTGTGTGTGTGTGTGTGTGTGTGTGTGTGTGTGTGTGTGTGTGTGTGTGTGCGCACACAAGATTGGGATGTATGTAGAAAGAAAGAGTGCTGAGAGAACTCGTCTCAAATGCCAAATTTATTATTCTGCCTCAGGGAAATAACTGCTTGTGTATGTGCGTGCGTGTGTGTGTCTGTGTAGAAAGGATTGTCAGAATGGAAATAAATTGAGGGAATATATGTAAAAAACGGTTGAAAAGAAAACAAGTTAGTAAATTAGCAAAGAAACATTCTCCTCAAAAGAAATGGCGTCCGTGCCTTTTACAGAAGTCAAGGAGACGCCTCGTTTTCTACGAGTACATGCTAATAGCTTTAGCTTTAGCGCTATCGGGTTACGATAGCGACGTCATCAATAGTTGTTTCTATGTTGGTCGATCTTGACTGGATGCGTGATACTGAGTAATTAAAATCCGCCCATTCGATCGGTGTATAGACATTTTAGTCAAATGTTACATAGATAGTATTAAAAATATGTATTTATGCAAAGCAAGACTTCTGATCGTCTTATAGATCGTCGTATAGATTGTACCACATGTCCTTGGAGCGAGGGAGAAAGAGAGAGACGTTGCCAGGTCTGCAGTTTTACAACAAAATGTCTATTTTTTGGGCGTTTTTGCATAAATAAATGACGTGCATTATTAGGTAATTATATTAAAAGAGAATGTGAGAACACGAGCATGACGCTCACGTTTTGACGTAGGGGTCGGACAGTCCGTTAACGTCCATGGCTGCAAGATGGGCGCAGCGTTTGACGCCGACGCACAAACCGCCCTTCGTTCTTTCTTTAGCTTCTGGAGGAACATCGCCACCTTCAGGAGTGTGAGCTGGAGGCAGGAACTGCAAACACAGCAGCAAGCGGCCACGCTCTTCCAAACTGCGCTGCTGCTCGCTCTCCCACTGCGCTCAAACAAACATATTGACACATGTTTTGGTCTTGTTGTGGTATAAGAGGAATAAAACACTTTGGAACTGCTGTTATAGGTAAATAGATACAGTAACATCATACAATAGCATAGGGCACCTGGATATTTTGAGTAGGACCTTATTAAAGTCCATTCCTATAGCATACTGTTATGATTAGTGTGGTTTGGTCATCAGTAGGTGATAAGTTTGTGCCCCTGGTGCCACTTGGAATTCATTAATTAAGTAAGTAAGTATATAATTAAATATACAGTATAGTTCAATTTAAATAGGGGCATAAATAAATAAAGGTGGCTCATAATGTTGCGTTTGCTCTTTAATCGTGTAAAACATTTTGTTTATTTTTGTGACACTTCATTTTTGAGTAGCGCCGTCATCTCGTTTTTCAATATTTTAGACTGTAGGCTATAAAATGAGGAGCTCATCACCACCATCACAGCTCTGGCTTTGTTGCATGAGTTGTATTTCTAGTCAGTGTTGATAATAATGAACTTTGAGTGCTCAAATCTCATGTAATAAACTTGACGACTTGAGTAACGAGCTCAGTGGTAAACACCTGCTACCTCCAGAGGAATCATTTTGAAATTTGCAAACCTGGCTTGAAAGACCCAGTCGGTTCGCTGCTGGAAAAACAAATGAGGACGGAGTTTAAAAGTGAAAAAAACGACATGATGTTTATTTGCTGGAATCTGGAATTTTGTGGAGAAGCTAGCCAAATTAGTCAAACTAGGGCAAACAGAACCGTCCCCTGAGGGTTACATTTTAACCACAAAAGAAGTGTTTCCATGTTTGCTTATTTCTATTGTGCTCTTTGCCTCTGGCATTGTGATGTCACTAAAATTATTTACAAAAGTCATTAAAATACTGTGCCAAAATAATTTTTTTTTTTTTTTTTTTGGTCAGTGTTGGTGTCTGTTGGAGAATGTTGTTGCTTGATGGAGATCGGTGGTGTGTGATAGAAAATGTTGGTGTTTGATGGAGAATGTTGATGTTTTTTATGGTGAATGTTGCTGTTTGATTGTGAATGTTAGTGTTTGATGGAAAACAGTGGTGTTTAATGGTGAATGTTGGTGTTTGATGGTGAATGTTGGTGTTTGATGGAGAACAGTGGTGCTTAATGGTGAATGTTGGTGTTTGATGGTGAATGTCAGTGTTTTTTATGGTGAATGTTGGTGTTTGATGGAGAACAGTGGTGCTTAATGGTGAATGTTGGTGTTTGATGGTGAATGTCAGTGTTTTTTTATGGTGAATGTTGGTGTTTGATGGAGAACAGTGGTGTATAATGGTGAATGTTGGTGTTTGATGGTGAATGTCAGTGTTTTTTATGGTGAATGTTGGTGTTTGATGGAGAACAGTGGAGTTTGGAGAATGATGGTGTTTGTTGGAAAATGTTGGTGCTTAATGGAGAATTGTTGTTGCTTGATGGAGAAAGGTGGCATTTGATGGAAAATGTTGGTGTTTGATGAAGAACAGTGGTGTTTAATGGTGAATGTTGGTGGTGACAGGCAGTGTTTGGTGGAGAACAGTGGAGTGTGGAGAATGATGACATTTGTTGGAGAATGTTGGTGTTTAATGGAAAATGTTGATGTTTGATGGACAGTGTTGTTGCTTGTTTGACAGTACTGGTGTACGAAGAATGTTGTTGATGATGGTGTTTGTTGGAGAATGTTGGTCTTTGGTGGGAAATGTTGGTATTTGTTAGAGAATATTGGTGCTTGTTTGAGAATGCTGTTGCATGGAAAATATTGGTGTTTAATAAAGAATATTTGCGTTTGGTGGAGAATATTGTTTTTTGGTGGTAATTGTTGGTGTTTGATGGAGAATGTTGGTGTTTGTTTGAGAATACTGGTGTATGGAAAATGTTGGTGTTTCATAGTGAAAGTTAGTGTTTCATGATGAATGTTGATGATTGACAGGAGATACTAATGTGTCTATGAAAATAATGCTGTTTGCTCATAAATGTCTTGTGTTGAACAATAAAGATCTATTTGTTGCCACAGTTTGTTGGAGAAAATTTGTAGTTATTTGAAGAATGTTGACACATGATAGTGAATTTTGGTTCATTTCAGAGAATGTCTCTTCAGTGGTTTCACTCAGTTTGTTTAGATTCTTCACACTTCTGAGAAATGTCCTCTATTCACTCCCCCTCCTCTACCGCATCAGTATCTCATGTTACTGAACACATTGTTTATTTGCACGCAAATGCGAGTCTACGTCATTCTCTAACAAGCTGGTCACATAGCTTATTAGCAACAAGCTGTTGCAGGGCCAGAGCAGACAAAGATGGATGGAAGTCAGATGGAGAGGAAGACAGAAGAACGAGGGAGTGTGAAGAGAAGGGGAGGAGGAAACGAATGAAAAGCGAGAGACAAAAACAAGAGAGCAGTGGAGAGTGAGTCACTCATGACTACAGGCAGCACTTATACATACAGATGTGTATATTTATAGCCTTCCACTGGCGAGATATTTTAGGATGTGCATGTGCACTAATGCAAAGTAAAGATGCAGATTTTTCCAGCAGTTCCTAATCAGCGTCTTCCTCAAAACGTTATGTAAGATGTTCCTCACGCAAAGATGTTCCTCTTACTACTAGGGATGCATTGATATCAATAAACTATCCTACTCAATGAACCTAATTATCATCTGACCACCCCCATTCCTATCTGTTTATTGTCTTTTCCAGTTCCTTGTAAAGAACCTTCTTCTTGGACTCTTGTGGCCAACTGGAAAGTCGTGTATGGTGATCTGCTGCTCTGTTTGTCTGCTGTGTCATCTGCTCTGGTAATGAGGGGACAGGAGAATGGGAAGACAGCTGCTGCCCTTGGAGATGTTGGACTCTGAAGCATTTTCTAAAATATGACACATTTTCTGACACATTTTCTGACACATTTTCTTTAAATATGTAGTGGATGACAGAGCATGGGCATGACACATACTAATGCAGCGGGGAAATGTCTAAGCTCAGTGAATTGTTACTGGGATACAGAGGAGGTGAAAAAGAATGGATATTTACCTCCCGTAGATAACAGGAGATCCCTCGCAGTGCTGTGGTCATGGCAGTAGGAGACGCCAGCTGAGACACATAGAGATAGTGTTACTCCAATACAATCTGCCTACAGTTGAAGAAAAGAGAGGTTCCTCAAGGGTTCTTTGGAAAGTTAGTTCGACTTTTAGAAAAAGGTGGTCCTTAAGGGTTCTTTAGGTGGCCATTTGTTCTACACTCTTAGAAATGGGATCCTCATTGGTTTGTTGAAAGATTAACAGTTCTACACTCTTAGAAAAACTAGCCTTCCTCCAAGGTTCCTCAAGGGTTTGTTCTTTGGATGGGTAATGTTTCTACAGCTACTCAACTATTCTTAGAAAAAAGGCATTTCTGAGAGGTTCTTTGAATGATGAATGGTTTAACACCCAAAAAAAGTATTCCTAAAAGGTTCCTCAGGGGTTCCAGGGACGGTTAATAGTTCTAGATGCTTAAAAATTGGATTCCTGGAAGGTTCTTTGAATAGTTAATGGCTTTATACAAAACTGTTCCTCAACTAAGCATTCCTCAAAGGTTTCTTGAGATGGGATTTCTAAAAGTTCTTAAAAGCTAGTTGATGGCTATTTTGGATGGCTAAAAGTTTTGTTCTTTTACAAAAAATTATACATCAATACAAAGTGTTCTTTGTGTTGATAATGCTTCTTCACTTTAGAAAACAAAGGTTCCTTAAGAGTTCCTTGAATGGTTCACTGTTCCACTCTCAGTAAAAAAATTGCTACATAGAACCTTTAAGGGGTATTTTTTTTTCTTATTTCTTATTTCTTATTTTATGTCACTCAAAAATACTAACACTGTTAATAATAAGTGAAATTTAATGAAGACAACGTGGTTTGTGTTACTATTAGCAAAGTTCTTCAAGCCATCTGTCTGCACATTTGATCAGTTGGTAAATGGTTGAATAATTCATATGTTGCTGCTGCTGGGCATTGCAAATCTCCATACACACACACACACACACACACACACACACACACACACACTCACAGGAGGTGGGTGTTCCAGGCAGACATTGAAGTGCTTGGGTTGATCAGGCTTCACTCGCCGCAGGGCCACACGAGACTCGCCGATGAACTCGTTATGCGTCAGCTTGTCCTCATCACACACAGACACTCTGGGAGACAGAGAAAGTAAGCCAGGCAGACAGACAGAGAGGATGTTAGACAGAAGCAGTCATACTGGATCACATAAAAACTGTCCCCAAACACAGCAGAGGATACAAAAGAAAATACTTTTGGCGAAGTTTCACTTCACCTTATCTAGTACTACTGATTGTGCATTCAGTCAGCAAGCAGTCACTCTCGATTAAGTGTTTAAGTGAGATTAAGAAGCTAAACAAACAAAAGGCTCTGGAAACAAGAGGCTTCAGGCACAGACTCATCAAGACTGAACAGGGTTACAGTAATGACACATTGTGTGGCATAAGTAAAGCAATTCGGCTCAGTGAGAAAACAACAGCTTTGCCTTGGCATTAATGTCCACAGCTCGGGGTTGGTACAAACATGATTAAGATGAAAATATTATTATTTTACTATGCCAGTGAAATGGTGGTGCTTGCCTTCAGAGAGAATCACTCTGGGCACCAGAGGCTGTTTTTTTAAATAAAAATGAATTAAGGTTGTCCTTCAAGTGTAGGTCTTTATTAGTATGTATTGATACCATTTTTTTCTGACTGAGTACAAGTTATATGTTCAGTGCCCTCTAAAAGTGTTTGAATGGCAAGGCCAAGTCTTTAGTGTTTTTTTTTTGTTGTTTTTTTTTTTTTTTTTTGGGGGGGGGGGGGGGGGGGGTTGGGGTTTGAGATCAAACGATGAATATGAGATTTCAGCCTTCATTTCCTGATCTAGATGTTCGAAGCCAGCCATTTTTCAGGTGAACAAAAAAAATATTGGAACATGTGACTGAGGGATGTTTCTTGTTGCTCAGGTGTGCCCTGTTAGATTGATTGTTTATTGGAATTAATAACTCTGGACGTCTACTCTTGGTTTTAGCCATGAGTTTCAGCTATGAAGACTGAATTTGTTGTTAAAAAAGGATAAACCAACATGAAGACCAGAGAGATGTCTATAGTAGAAAAGCAAGCCATTTTGAAGCTGGGAAAAGAAGGAAAATCAATCAGCGCCATTACACAAACATTGGGCATAGCCAATAGAACAATTTGGAATGTCCTGGATAAGAAAGAAACCACAGACATGGAGCAGGTCGGAGAAGGAAAACAACAGCAGTTGTTGAGCTGGGAAGAAAACCCCAAAAACAACGGTCAGTGACATCACCAACAACCTCCACAGAGCAGGGGTGACGGTATCACAATCCAATCCGATCAAACAACAACTGACAGAAGACTCGTATTCATCTTTTGATCTTTAGTGAAATAATAGTTTTCAACACAATACAATAGAAACAGGCTGAATAAGCATAGAACGATGTAGTGGAGAGGAAACAGAGTGAAGGCAGGGGCATTGAATAAAACTGCAAAAGTATGCATCTTCTAAGCATTTCTGGATGCTGACTAATGTTCCTCTTTGTTCAGACAGCCTCGTTTTTTCTTTCGTTTTATTCTCTCTTTCTCTGTCTTGGCAAAATTGGGTCCTGTCACCAGCTTTCCAGGAACTCTCTGGTAACGCAAAAGCAAAGATGGTTCAAACGCTGGCCACTAATTTGCTGCACATCAGCCTGTCATTCCTGAGCAACTTGAGAACATGGGTTTACAAAGTAAGAGAGAGAAAGAGAGAGAGAGAGAGAAAGTCACGATGAATATGCAGGAAGTATGCCAAGAAGTTGGGGTCATGATACGGTGCAGGGTCAGCCATGATACAGCACACCTGGAGCAAAGAGGGTTAAGGGCCTTTCTGTGCTCACAGAAAATCAGCTCGAGCGTGTGCTTAACCCATCTCTGAATACGTCTAACTTTCCTTGCATTATTAATGATGCAACTTTTGCACATAAAATGCCTTGATTAAATCACTGAGCAGTTTATTGGGGTCATTTCCTCACAGGATTTCAGTATAATTAACTTATTTTTCATTGAACATATATTTTAAGGTATAAATGTATCTACTCTCATACACATAGAACCCCCCGCCCCCCACAAAAAAAAAAAAAAAAAATTCCAGAAGTTGGTCACACCGAATCTACTGGAATCTATTTCTAACACAGATGCAGTGTTATGTCTTTGTTGAGTGTTTGCTTTTTTTTCAGTCCGTTTCTGCAGAGGAGAATATTCTGACCTGCCTCAAGCTGTCTGACACACACACACGCACACACACACGCACACACACACACACACAAGCGCGCGCGCTTGTTCACTACTCACAAGCTCTCTGAGGGTCAGTGAAAATGCCCCTCAGAAGAAATTATGACCTCAATCTGTCACTATAGCTGGATGAGAGACACACAGAGATAGAGCATGAGAGAGAGAGAGAGAGAGAGAGAGAGAGAGAGAGAGAGAGAGAGAGAGAGAGAGAGAGAGGCAGAAAGAGGAAAGGAGATAGAGAGGGAGAGAAGGTGCTGAAGGCTTCATACAGCTCTCTTGTTACAGCATGATACATCATTTAAGGCAACATACATAGATAATGGAGTCTGGGTTATGACTGATCAGAAGGTGCAGCAGTAAATCAGAGGTTTATATTAACATGCTCGTTCTAATATGTTATAGTTTCTAGAAGTAACAACTCATTCACAGGTACTTGTATGTGTATGGCTCCACATAATCTAAAACTGATGGATTATCTGGAAAGACATGATAATGAGGTGAAAGTGTGTAGACCTTCCAGCTAACGTTCCAAAAAAAAAATCTGCCATGAGTTCAGAACCCAACAGTTTCATCCAAAAATATGTTAGACTGGGCTTTCATCAACATCTGAATGTGAGTGAGGATTAGGATGCCACACTGTGTTTCCAAGTAGTGATGAAGGTCACACAGTGTTTGTTTTTTGTTTTTTTACCCAGTGTTTTTATCTGGCCAACATGAAGCCAACGCAAGGACACCCATGTCAGCATGTCCAGATTTTTGGAAGCTTATGAGGGTGCATGGGAGCAGAGCTAGCATAAACAGGCTGGAGCTGGCTGCTTGTCATTAGTCTGATTTCAGATGTCAGACAGTGGACAGTGGGGCGTTTCGACAAAGTTCTGACATTCCTTTAATTTAATAAAGAAGTTTTGACGATGTCTCTCAATAACTGAACATTTCCTAAGTGAGTTTGCAGGGGTTAACGCCACAGTAATGGTGGACGGGGTCTATGTGGTATCCTTGGATAGAGCTGGGCAGAAATTTCACACTATTTTTTAGCATTTGAGCTGTAAATCCAAGATTATTTCAAGCAAAACTAAAAAAAATGAGGAAATGAAATAACAAGTAACAAATATATGTGATATATAGCCATATTTGGCAATTACCATACTTCAGATACTAAGATACAAGCCATCTCACATGTTTCATGAATTCAGCATTCATTTAGCAAATCTTTTATCCTAAGAAAATATTTCAATACAAGCACAGAAGCACCTAGCTGAAACATTGAGTACTAAAGGTATTGTTCAAGGGCTGAACTCGTGGTGGTTTGTTAGCCAACAGCTTCAGCTACTGAATTATCAGTGTGGCTATAAGTCAGCGCAGGTCGATGCGGTCCCAAACCCCAAGCTGGAGAGCGAGTCGAGGTTCCTTATCTGCTTTAGGATTACATCTAAGACCAGCAGGACTGTAAGCAAATACTGCACCATTGTTAGAGAACCAAAAGTCCACCTGAAATAAAGGGATGAATCTATAGTATTTAAGGTTTTGTCCAGTACCAGTATACCAGACACAAGCCCTTTTTTTCCCCTCAAGCTGTTTGAGAGTGACAGCCAATGCTGTAAACAACATGGACCAAAAGTAAAAATGTGATAATCATCAGTGAACCACAGAGAAGGGAAAATAAACCCGATTGACAGACCTACAGAGGGTTATATTTATACTACCTGAGTGTTTTTCTGTACATGTCCTCCTCCGTTATACCGCAGTAGGTAAGTGTCTCATTCCACACAGGGTTCAGGGTGTTCTTCACAATCTTAGTCTTCAGCTTGTTTGCCTGGATGGATAAACATCGACAAATGGGTATAATTAACACAGTAATCTGCGACTGGATAACCCGAAGAAGCACTATAATTTGAAACCATTACTCAATAAAATGCATGGTTTTAATCCAGGAAAAAAGTGCTTCTGGGTTTTTAAAAGCTTGAGACATGAAAATGAGAGAAAATCACTTTCTCTATTCGGTCGAGCTCCTTCAGTAAAAACAGAATGAAATCTCCACTATTAGCCAAACACGTTAATTCAAGATACAGTACAAGTTAACCGACACCATGCATTATCCTGCTAATTCACCTTTGCCAGCTACACTAATTTAGGTAGGAATGAAAAGTACCACAGTGGGATTTTTTTTCTTGTCATGGATGATCCAACACCATGACTTGCTTGTTATATTCTGTCTCAGAATAGCTGGAGGTCTATCTGTTAATTCTCCTTGAAAGACTGCAGAGTCACTGAATTGATGTTTTACGGGAAACAGATTAACAGTCATATTGGAGTAGTTTTGAGGGCAAGGCTGGCCTGTTATCCATCCCACTCGGGAAGATGCTGCTCTCATTTCTTGCAACATAGCACATAGTCTCAGAACAGGCCTAGTTAATCATTGACAATCCACAGCCAAGGCCAAGGAGCAGACAAGCAGGATAAACCGACCATCTGCTAGCTGCACTCAGTTGTCACCTAGGTTCCACAATATAGAGCCTGTCGGTTCCATGAGCTAAATAAAAATGTAGAAACGCTCAGAAAGTTTGCTTTAGTAACCTAATTACAACCCCCAAAAAAATCCTAAAAAGTTGGGACAGGATGGAAAATACTAATAAAAACAAAGAGGTGTGATTTGTAAATGTACTTTGACTTGTATTTAAACAAACAAAAAATGTATAAAGATGAGGTATTTGATGTTTTACGTTATCAACTACATAGTTTACTTGATGGTAAACATTTATTTTGAAATTGATGCATGCAACATGTTCCAAAAAAGGACAAGGGCGATTTAGGACTAATAGCGATGTGTCAAGTTGAAATAAGAAGGTGATGTGAAACAGGTGAGGCGATCGTCTAATCATAGTATATAAGGAGCCTCCAAAAAAGGCCTAGTACTTCAAGAGCAAGCACGGGTCGAGGCTCGCCAATCTGCCAACAGATGCATCAGCAAATACTCCAACACTTTGACAAGAACATTCCCCAAAGATAAATTGCTAGGCTTTTGGGCATTTCACCTTCTACATTGCACAATATAATTAAATATATATAATGCGCATGATTTCTGCTCGCTTAGACGTCACTGTCTTAAAAACGAGTCTGTAATTGAGATCCTGACATGGGCTCGGGAATACTTTGCTAAACCTTTGGCACTCAACACCATTCGCCGCTGCATCCACAGATGCAAGTTTAGGCTTTACTGTGCAAAGCAGAAGCCACACATCAACACTGTCCCGAAGCTCCACCAACTTCTCTGGGCTCGGTCTCATGTGAGATGAACAGTAGCACAGTGGATTCGTGTTTTGTCTTTTGATGCGTCGACATTTCAAATAGTTTATGGATAAAACAGCGGTCGTGTTCTCCGTGCCAAAGAGGAAAGGGACCATCCAAACTGTTATCAGCGTCAGGTCAAAAGCCAGCTTCTAGTCATGGTATGGGGAGTGTCAGTGCCCATGGCATGGGTAACTTGTACGTCTGTGAGTGCAGCATTAATGCAGAAAGATATGTACACATTTTGGAGCAACATATGCTGCCATCCAGAGCAGGACAATGCCGAACCACATTTTGCCCGGATTACAAGCGCATGGTTGCGTAAGCAGAGAGTGCGGGTGCTAGCATGGACTGCTGCAGTCCTGACCTGTCTCTGATTGAGAACGTGTGGCGCATTATGAAGCGCAGCTGAAGAAATGCATAACGGATGAATGGGGCAAAATTCCGCTCGCTAAACTTAACCAACTGGTGTCTTCACTCAGCATCCAAACGCTTAATAAGTGTTATTAAAGAAAAGGTGATGTTACATAGCGGTAAACAGTCGACTGTCCCAACTCTTTTGGAGTGTGTTGTAGTCATCAGATTTGAAATTAATGTATATTTTCAAAAATAAATTAAATTCAAAGTAAAACTTTAAATAATGTGTTCATAATGTGTTTGCAATTTAGTACAGGGTGACTTGAATTTCCAAATTATTCTTTTTATTTTTGTTTTTTGGTTGTTGTTTTTTTTTGCATTTTCCATACTGTCCCAACTTTCTACAGAATTGGAGTTGTAACATAAAATTAGATCATACTGAATGCTTAGAGTCAATGTTTCGCTACACACTAGATAAGGTAGCTCCACTTAAAAGAAAAATAATTAGAGAGAAAAAGCTAGCACCCTGGTATAATGATCACACGCACACCTTAAAACAGACCACTTGATAATTAGAACGTAAGTGGCGTCAAACCAAATTGGTAATATTTCAAACAGCATGGAAGGAGAGCCTACTGAACTATTGAAAATCTCTTAGCGATGCTAGATCAGTATATCTCTCCACCCTGATTGAAGATAACAAAAATAATCCTAGATTCTTATTCAATACTGTAGCAAAATTAACTAGGAATAAAACCACCAGAAACTTGCAAACAATTATTATATAGCAGCAATGATTTTATGAATATCTTCACTGGCAAAATTGACAAAAAATTCAGACTATTAATTTATAACCAGACAGTCTTATAACTAACCCTGTAGATGATAATATAGCAAATCAAATCAACGATTAGAATGTTTTACTTCCCCTAGAGAGACCGAACTAGCTTCATTATTTTTCTCATCAAAATCATCACCTTGTACAGAATACTAGATCCATTACCTACTTGTTTCTTTAAACAGATTATTCTAGAAGTAATTGAACCCCTATTAAAAACAATCAATTCTTCCCTTAGCACTGGCTATGTACGTAAATCACTTAAACTAGCGGTTATCAAACCCCGATTAAAAAACCTGACCTCGACCCCTGTCAATTGTCCAGCTATAGACCTATATCAAATATAGCCTTTATCTCCAAGATATTAGAAAAGGTTGTACACAGCAGCTATGCTCATACCTACATAGGAACAGCATTCATGAAATGTATCAGTCAGGATTTAGACCTCATCATAGCACAGAGACAGTGCTGGTTAAAGTAGTAACTGACCTACTACTGGCCTCTGATCAGGGTTGTGTCTCCTTGCTTGTGTTGCTTGACCTTAGTGCTTTTGATACAATTGATCATACTATTCTCCTTGATAGACTAGAAAATGTTGTTGGCATTAAGGGAAAGGTCCTCTCCTGTCTCAGGTCTTATTTGACCAATTGTTATCAGTTCGTAGATATAAATGGAGACTTCTCCATGCATACCGAGGTAAAGTTTGGAGTTCCTCATCGCGTCTCAGGGATTTTTCCTCACCACAATCGCCTCTGGCTTGCTCATTAGGGATAAATTCATACATTTAAAATATATATATCCTGAATTTATCCAGAATTTGGAGTATCCTGAATATATCCTGAATATATCCAGAGTTTGGAGAATAAGAAGTGGTCTTTTCCCCTATACTGTGTGCTCACATGCCCAAAAATAGGCTGTGTGGGTGGGATGAAGCCCTCATCTGACCAGCCAGATGAAACCAAGGTCCTCATTAGGAGGCATGGTGAACAAACTCTGATGTCTGATCAAGGTTATTAGAGGTCATTTAGTCATGGCTACATGACTACATACGATGAGATTATTTTGTTCAAAACGCAAGTCATAGATGAATTACATTGACACTATTGTTTGAGTTATTTCTATTGTATTTTCAGGTGAAAGAATAAAAGAAAAAATGTTTATTTTTCTTTACACCACCGTACTTTGAATTCTGCAATTTGTCCATACAGGCAGGTCACGCAGAGCCCCACTATGTAGTATAATGGTAACCTACACAAACTCCTCATTTTCATACATAAACTCTGTAAGTGAAAATAAATTGCTATTTAACATACATAAGGTGATGTTTGATTGATTTACTCGCCTTTATAGATGTTAGACAATTGTGGTGCAGCGTGTTCATTGCCCTGTTTAGGTCCATAGAATTATTCATGCTTAATCCTAGTGGTCAAGAATGGGAACTGCAACTAGTGCTAATAAAGGCCCACTGCGGCAGGCATCATGCTGCCACATGCTTGGGGGAGGAGCCACGGACAAGGACTAATAAATAAAAACAACAGGAGAGGGTTTCCTATAAAAAAAAAAAAACAGCTGATATAAAAAAGAAAAATGTGTCTTCCTTTTCCAATGCTTAAATTATTTGGGCTAATTCCACGTCCTTTGTGTGTTTTTGAGATATCTAGATATCTGCTACAAAAGATCAGCTCCATCACCTGAGGCTGAGATAAACCTCTCTCTGTTACTGTCTCTCTTTATCCTAAGGAGTTTTGTGGTTGTGTGATGTAAATAACAGCCACAGATTATCCCAGGCAACAATTTATCAGCAGAGGACATGAAAAATGAAAGTAGAACAGACCTTGCAGGCACCAGGGAGCAAGTGGAGTTTCACATAAGGGTCAGCTAAACCATTGAAATCCATGGGCTTCAGACCCTGTAACACAGTGAGACACAGAGATGAAGAGAGAGAAATATTTACCTGGTCCATCATGAGTGCAAAAAAACAACAATCATTTTCCTGCAGGAAATTCTACTTAGGTCTATGGGAGAGATCTAAGCTCAGTCAGCATTTTAAATGTAAAGATTGACTGGTCTACATAACAATAATTTATATCCGTTGTGATGTTTTATTAAAACTGGGGATTAAATGATGATTGGTTGGATGTACTGTTGCCTTTAATGTTAAGGCGGCCTGCAGAGCAGAAGCTGTCATGTGTTTAGTCATGGGGGGGGGGGGGGGGGGGGGGATTGCCCTGGAAAATCCTTTTCTAAAAAAGACACAAGTTCAAGTGTATCAATATCCTGTTTTGTTCATAGAGGCAAAGTTCTTCCATATCTATGTCATAGATAAGGGAGATATCTATGGCAACTGTTGAAATTGTTTCCGAGACCAGTAATGAAACTGTGGGGGTGAAAGAGTTTCGTGATAAAAATTGGAAACTCATATTAAGAGAGCATTTCTCATGAATTACAAATGACAGGAAGGCAAGTGAAACCATTCGGAGGAGGTAGCTGGCATCTGGGAACTAAAATCAAATCAGTTTCCCAGTCGCAAAAGAAAGCAATGAATAAACAAGCACACTGTGTGTGGTGCTGCTTCGATAAAATATCAGCACATCCTGAAGTGTTTTATTCCTCTTATACTGCAGCAATTTGCCAACAATTAGTTATATTTTTTATTAATAAGCGACACGTAATACTTTTTGTCCATTTAGAGTTACGTTTAATGTTCTGGAAGGTCTTTGAAACAGGTTAGTTCCTTCTCGCATTTACATTATAGCAGCTACATTCTCTCACCAGCCTCTCTTTCCTGAAGTTGAAGACAAAAAACACAGCATATCATGTCGATGTGTGAGAAACCGCAAAGAATAAACTCCTCTGTCCGTTCCCATGTCAGAAAACCTAAAGTGCTTTACCCCAACTGGTCCAAAGTGCTGACACTGGAGACTCCTTCCATAAACGTTAAACAAATGTCTTATTTTTGAAAAACTCACGTTTTTTTAAAAATCCAATCATTTGGAGCATCCATTAAACAAATGCATACCATGTATATAGAAAATTAACCAACACCTTCTGACTAATAAGAATCTAGAATTTAACAGTGTTCTGGTATATTTTCTCCATTTGGAATATTGATATTCTCCAGTTCACCCATATCTATGAACTTCCTCACTGTCCAACTTCAGTGGCACGGTGCTTAGGCTTAAAGCACTTCATAAGTCTTCTTTATTGTACTCTAATGATGTCACAGTGTTCCTTATTTGTACTCCTTTACCATTTTGATCAAAGGACACAACAGCGCTTAAAGGCAACAAAGATTAGCAGAAAGATGTCTTGACTAATAGGCACGCTGGAACAAAAACTCCAGTGCTGTCAATTTGAATTTAATAGCTCACATTCATCAGGTATATTTGCCTTGTCACTGTCCATTAATCTCAGACTGACTTATAGACCCCCCCGCCCCCCGTGGAATCCTTTCTAGTTAGATTTTAATGTTGGTGTTGTGGCATGAATAGAGATGTTCTGGTTGTCCTTCTTTTCTTGGCTTTTCAAGGGTATTTAGGTTCATTATGTCATGTGAATGTAAATAAAGATTATTAATAAAATAAATATATTTGTGAGATATTTAAAAAAAAAAAAACAACACTTCAAACACTTGGTCATGTAAACTAAAGCAGCATTTCTGTCCTCCAAAAGGTTGATTTTGCCAAAGCAGAATAGTCGATAAGTAAATCAATTATACTTGGGTATGATCTGGAAAGCCTGTAAGGGAAAAAGTACTTGTATGTAAATGAGACCATGATATTTTTTATCCTGCATAATCCACCCTGCTAATATAGCCCTGCAGAGTTTGGCTCCAACCATGGTCTAATCTAACCTCACGTCAGTGTTCAAACAGTTTACAGTAGGCAAATTACACGGTGAGAGATCACTACAAACAATATAGGGCAATGTTTATTAGAAAAGTCCACAGGGCCCTCCAGATGGCCCAGATTTTTGCACTGTTCCTTTGTTTTGTGAGTTGGGATACAACAAAAACATGGACTGTTTGGGGGACCCTGAGGACTGGTTTGAAAACCACTGGTATGTTGTATTCCCTAGGTCAGACTATACACATTAAAATGAAAACAATAAAGATCAGCAAAAATTTTATAATCCTATTTTGTTCATCCACATGAACTATAGACCCAAATTCATTATGGATCCAGGTGAAATACAGACTCAAATTTATTGAGGACCCAGGTAGACTATAGCCATAAATTCATTATGGATTTAAAGGACTACAGACCCCCCATTCATTCTGGATTAAGGTGACCTATAGACCCAAATTCTTTATGAATTCAGGTGGACTATAAACCCAAATTCATTATTGATTGTTATTAAATTCAAATTGAATTTAAAGGATCATTCACTCAATTTCATTACGGATTTAAAGGACAATAGACCAAATAGATTTTTGATTCAGGTGGACTATAGACCCAAATTCAGACCATATATCCAGGTGAATTAAGAAACCAAGGTGGACAATATATCTGGGTGAACTTTGGACCTTGACTACAATTGCAAGTGAGTCAGAGGAACTATAGATCTCTAGGTAGTCTGTTGACCAAGGCTGTCTATGAATCCATGTTGATTATAGAACAAGGTGGAATGTAGACCCAGAGGAAGACCATGATGCACTGTTAATGGAGCCATGTGGGATACAGACAAAGGCTGAACACAGTTCCAGGTGAACCATTGACCTTGGGAAACTATGGGGCAGCATTGACTGCTGATTCAGGTAGATATTAACCATAGTAGACAGGCTGTAGAGCCAAAATAACTATAAAACCAGGTGAATCAATATCCTGGCTGTCTATAAATCCAGGTTGACTGAAATGACAGAATGGACTATTACTTAATGTGTTTTTGGTAGTCCAAAGAACAAAGTGGACTATCTACCAGCACTGACTATAGACTGAGATAGACTGGATTATGGATCTGTGGTAGCGGGGGCATGGTCAAACATTTGCTGCTAATGGAAAGGAGGCAGGTTGAACCTGGAGGTAATGTGTGATGATTCTCACCTGTGTCTTATTATTGCCAGTCTACTTATATGTGTTTCCAGAGAGTGGCATAGCTGGCAAAGCTTGCAACATACACACACCCATAGAAGTGGAGTGTGAACTTGAACTTTGAACTTGACCAAGTTGAAAGCCACAAGCTAGTGATGGACCCTTTTCAGCTGTTTTGTTTGTGTTGGGTTTTTGAAAATGCTCTTAGAAGCACAGTGGAAAAAATAATAGCAAGCCTGAAACTCTGAGCCTTCCTGATCACGTATACACAATAGGTTCTACAGTGGTACCAAAGGGCGGCTCAAGGAGGACTCAAACACTGCCCTGGAAGCCCCACTCAGTGATATCATAAAGTCCCTCTTAAGCTTCCACCAAACCCAACACCAAACACTCCTCGACCTGTGCAATGATGGTCCACTGCTACGTCCCACACCTGATGCTTACCAAGATGGTCACCACTGACAATCCAGAGGAGCTTTTCTAGCATACAGCAGCTGCATGAGAATGACTAGAGGTTGTATGGGCTTTCTGACTCCTCCCCTGGCTATCGGGGGAAGCCCAGTTTACCGACCAGCAGCTATCACCCAGGACTCCTGTCGTTGGTAACCACCAACTTCAGGAAGAGCGGAATGTGAAACATCCTCGAGCTGGTGGTACTGGAGCAATTCACCACTTGACTCCTGACAGGAACAGTGGAGTCTAGTGCTGCCGGCCTCAAAGAAGCGGGAACACCTGGACTCATGGTGCAACCTGACCACCATCCATCAAAGATTTATTCAGTGCGAGGCATTGGGTAATGCACAATTTGTGCAAGTGAGGTGTGCACACGGGGGTATTCAAAAGTATCCGCTGGTGCCAGTCATTATTAAAATCTGGGGGCAGAAGCACAGAGTAGAGATGGCAAATCATCTTTGCCTCATCCATCCACTAATTCTTGGGACAAATTGGTCAGGGTTTTGGGCATTACTATGAGAAATGTTTGTGGATGGGTCCTGCAGGAGCGAGGCATGGTGTGGAATGTGCACAGTGTTGGCTGAGGAGGTGGTGCAGGGTGGTTGCTGTCAGCTCCATATCAGGGGGACATGGAGGGAGGGGAGGGCACTCCCCTCCACCCTTTGACTGTATGCCCCATGGGAATTTCCCTTTGGAGTAGTCATGTGACGAGACCCTGAGGCATGCCTTCGACCAAGGAAGAGACGACCCAATTGTTGCAGGCCAGATGGCTACCCATTCTTTGAAAAAAGAACCCTTCAGGGGTTCTTTAAGACCTCTTCAGATTGTTAAGGGTTTTCAGTGATCTTGAAAGCCTTTCTGATGTGGAACTCCTCAATTGCAGGCTTACATATAGAATCTTTAGAGGTTTTCCCATTGGGACAGTATTTTAAATGCTTTTCTATGTGTATATAGGCCCAGACTGACCATAGACTGGGTGCGTGAACTACTGACTATAGATGGAGGCTGGCAATAGGTCCAAATTAACCACACATCTAGATGAACAATCAACCAACACTGATTATAGACTAAGAGATTATTGAAACAAACCCAGGTTGACCACAGATCCAGAACTATACATCCAGGTACGCTATATTTTCAGAATGAGCATGGATCCAGATCTACTATAGATCATCGATGAAAGTGGTGGTAAGCCCTAAGTTTAGTATTGCTTGAGATGGACTAAACCCCAGTCTGACCACAATCCAGATGGAGATTCTTAAATGACCATTTTACTTTAGTTCACAATTCAGTTTAAACTAATCGCAGTCATCAAGGTCCAGACAGCTCAGATGACAGAATTATGCAAGTATTACAGACATTACCAAAATAGACTATTTCCAGGGACAGGGAGCAGGTGATGTGCTTACCTTGGCACGGAGGAGGGTGCAATGCAGGGAACTTGTGGATGACTCATAGAGCAGGTCAAACTCCAGAGTGCCTAAAGAAGCTTCAACAGAGATAAAGGGAATTCAGTCATGAACAGATTTAATTTTGGCAAGCCGAATACTTTATGACCTTGTTTAAAGCCAATGGTTGTAACCTTCGGAAAGAAAGGAATTTAAGCTGTGGTATAATGGTTACAGAATTTGTACTAAGGTCTTTTTTAAAAATCCTGTGTACCATGTTTTGTTTTTTAAACCTTGTCCACTACCTGGACAAATGTGTAAATCTGGGAGGAAGAGGGCATACAAGTTTCAAATACAAGTAATACAAGTAACTAATTTTGTTGAATAAAATAATGACCCAATTAAAAAATGTATTCATTCTGCTGTATCAAAACTAAATGATTTTTTAATCGATCAGAATTTGGGCTGATTTGTAGTGCAAGTGGTCACTTCTATCAAGATAGGCAGGTGCCGTACCTTACCAAGCACCCATGCCTTGTGAATTTTCCCAGCTCGGCAAGCCTTCCTTTTAAGAAAACAATATCATTATGGTACAGGTTTTTATGCTGTATATCAGACTCACTGTTATCATCACTGTCACAGCTGTCAATCTCCACAGATGTTTCCATGCTGTTCATCATAGACAGCGTCCCTCCACTTGCTGCTGTCCCTGGAGACAGCGGAGACAGGAGTCCCCCTCCCCCTGATGCTCCTCCTCCAGCCAATAGGGTCGTAGACGGACACCCTGTCTGGTTTGGTGACAGCGAATCACTGACAGAGGATGTAGGGGAGAGGCGGGGAAAGTAGGCAGATATTTGCCTGATTGGCCTAATGGGGCCAGGGCAGACATTAATTGCCATGTGCTCCTGAATGGAGATGGTCATCCGCTTTCCCTTCTGCACAGTCATCTATCTAGCAAGTAAATACAGATGGGTATTATATTTTGGTACTTATTTCACAGTGACAAATGAGACTGTCCAACAACATGCGATTAAAAATGTATATTGACCATTAACTTTTAGAATGTAAATAGGTTATATTTTCTAATTGGATTTTTTGTAAACAAGCCTGGTTCCTGTAAGGAGAAGGAACAGACCAAAAGAACAAGAGATGGTTTTTGAATCACACACGGTTTTAAGGAGGCTGTTTGCTTCCTGTTTCAAAGCATATCAGTTTCATTTGTACAGCACTTTTAACAGACAATGGCTGCGTTTACATGGACAACAATAATCCACTCTTAACCCGATTAAGACCATACTTAGATTAAGAAACTACCATGTAAGCATTTTTTACTTACCTTAATTTAATTAAGGTCATACTCGAATTAAGCTCTAATCGAATTAAGCCATGTGGAGTACTCCTATTTTAGTCGCATTATGGACGTGTATTACAGACATGTAAATACCTTAATCATATTATTAACGTCGTGTGAGAGTTTTCTCCGCATTTTGCAACAGGACACGATCACACATGGCAGTTCTCAACATTTTACGGTGAACAAGAGAGATCGGCCGCGTCCCAAACCGCATATTTGCCTACTATAGGCCTGTTGTGGGGGAAAATACATGTATCTCGGCTACTATATAGACGGTAAGTATGCATTTTGAGCCGCAGCCCACGGCTTCAAGCAGTTGTCTATTAGCACGTACAGCATGACAAATAATTAATTGCACTCAAAGAGTTCGTAAAAAAATAAATAAATAAAAACACACGAAGCTGTATACGGTTCCATAACGAAGAAGAACTGTATGTTGATACGTGAAATTCTGGAGGGATGTCGGACGGCGTGGTGCGGTGACGTAATGATGCGGGCTATTAATCTAATTACGTTCTACAACATGTAAAATGGGAACATGAGAGGAGTATTCTAAAAGCAACTCATGTAAACACCTTAATCACATTATTATCTTAATCAGAGTACTTTGTGTCACAAAGCAGCTTTACAGAAATTCAGATAAATATTTGGATCCCTATTGAGCAAGCCAGAGGTTTGAATAAACACTGAAACCTCAGTGTATGCTGAAAAGAACCAGAACTGTTATTTTAGTGCTACCAAATCCATGGCAGATTTGCTCTCAGAATGGCTCCTTTCTTCACTGGAAATCAATTAATACTCAACTAACAAGTAACATTATCACAACATTGAGTGTTTATTCAGCAGATCAGGCTGTAGCATTACAGAAATAACGTTCTAGATCATTCACATAACGTTCTGTTAAACTAAAATTGTTACCTGGGTGGTTTGAAATGTTCTCTGGTGCTGAAGTTTCAAAGTGACAACTATGATCAGAATAACTACAAGCATTTCTAATTGGTCAATAATAACTAACAGGCCTGATAAAGCACAATATTGACTCATTAGATTAATATCTGCCCATTATTGTGGTCTTTGCCAGAGAAACTTAAAAGCAAAGCACAGAACCAGATGGCTTCCAGTTGTAAAAGCCACTAAAGAAGCTCTGCAAGGGCATAAAACGTTTTTAGAGCCTTATAAATGAAAACCTCTTTTTACCGTAACCATTGTGACCGATGGGATTAAATGGAAAGCACTATTGTGACCGTAAAGGAGCACAGTGCAAAAGCTGTCCTTTCTACACCTCACTTAAGTACAATATGTGAATGCATCTGCATTTACAGGTTATTCTTAGCTATATAATGCATCATTCCAGCCCCATTCTAGGGACAAAAAACATTAATAGCTTTCTTTTTAAGCACCATGTACAGATTTTCCCCCATTTCCCCCATCCCATCTTGCTAACACGTCAGTATGATACCATGGCTTTTTGGAAAATTGCCTAAACAGATGACTTGGCAAAAAATTTTAAATAAAAAATATTTAAAAGTAAACACATCTTTGAATTCATTTCACTTCACTGTTGAAACATGCAGTGAGTAAAGGCAAGAATCTCAGTGTGGGTACTTTTGGGAATTTTGGGAAATCCAAGAATCATTGACAAAGTTGCAACTGGGGATGAAAGCACAGGAAGACCAGATTAACTAAGGGCAATCCATGTTCAAATCATAGCACTGGAACAAGAGGTAGGAACCAAGGGCTTATTTTAAAGCAAATAAACACAGGCTGTGGCATCACAGATGGGCTATCACAAGAACCAGCAGTGAAAAAAGGATGTTCACACATTTTTGAACAATGAAAGAATGAATGACCTTAAACTACACTGCAATTATTCTGGCTTACACCATGTTTGGGCTTCAGATCTTTTCTTCAGATTTTTGAGATGTGGTTAGACTGAAAATGTAGCTCATTGTAAAAGTAATATTTAAACCTGAGCCTGTTTTCTGTGCTATGTATGATAATGGAATGAGAACTCCAGTGCCAGAAACTGAAAATAAGGACAGTTTCAAGATAATTTCATGTATGGTGTATAGTTTGTGCATAGAATGAAAGCCCAGTGAGGTCAGGAGTCATTTGTCCTCAATTACCCTGGGTGTGGCGCATTTCCAAAGTGTGAGACCGGAACTTTTTCAGTCTTGCAGTCATTAATTTCCACTGTGGTGTGTTCACTAAATGTAATTACTCAGCATGAAGCAATCTGTACATTTCACAATCAGCTGTGTGTTCTAATCACTCGCTTCATAAACGTGAATTCAGCATGTGATTTTATCAAGGATGCTTTTACGGATGACTGCTCAGCCAATCAGATTTTATAAATTACACTATCTGTCTTATATCAGAGACCAACAACCAATCACGCATCACCGTTTTTCCACCAAACAACCAGTCACGTACCATCATTGTTTCCCAATGACTAATCACTGATCATAATTGAGTCCCAACAACCAATCACTCATCATCATTGTTTTCCAGCAGCTAATCACCAATCACCATCATTCCCAATAACTAATCACCAATCTTCATTGTTTTTTTTTTTGTTTTTTTTTTAAAAACAACTAATCACAGATCACCATTGTTTTCTTCGCAACCAATCACTGACCAACATTATTTCCCAAAAACAAATCACTCATCACCCTTGTTTTCGAGCAACTAATCACAGCTCACAATTGTTTTCTTAACAACTAATCACAGCTCAACATTTTTTCTTCACAACCAAACACTGACCACCACTGTTTCCCAACAACAAACCACTCACCACCATTGATTGCCAATGACTAATCACAGATCACCATTATTTCCCAAGAACCAATTACTCACCATTGTTTTGCGACAACTAATGACTGTTCACCAACAAATCACAGATCCCTGTTGTTTTCTTCAACCAATCATTGACCAACACTGTTTCCCAACAATCAATCACTCATCACCATTGTTGCCCAACAACCAATCACAGTTCACCATTGCTTTCTTAACAACTAATCACTGCACAACACTTTTTCCAAATAAACTAATCAATAATCACCAGTTTTCCCAAGTTTGCTATTTCTTACATTTCTTTATCTATCGTTCTTTCTTGAATCATGTGATTATTTCCATGTGAAGTTCATGTGACTGTTCTTTCAGGGAACAACTCTCTACTGCAAAAAGAAGAGGAAGAGGCGTTAAAATACATTGCTGAGTTAAGGTAACAAGCTTGTCATGGCCAACGAGGATGAGACCGAATGAGGCAAAGATGCAGAGTTATCTCAAATGACATAAAGGCCACAATTTTACACTCTGTAATGAAGCGTGGCTTAACTAAGCATGGTAGAGACACATCACAGAGTGCAGCCTGATGTGATGACAGTATCATCAAGAATCCAGACATACAGGAGGGAAAGCACTTTTTCATGGTATTTCATTAACCTCGGTCAATATAGAACTCACTTCAGATTTCCAACTGTAACTGTTCATCAGTTCCACTGGTTTTGACAGAATTGAACTCATCAGCGATATTTGTAATATGGCGATAGCAAACAACGCCATCAAGCTACAGGAGATCCAAAGAGAACTAACAGATGATGAAGTCAAATTCAGACCTGGCATCCTTTATGAATTCCGCATAGGAACACCGCTACAACTTATCAATCAAAAATACACCAAAAGAGGAGTCTTCTTTTTTGGCAAGCGGTCTGAGTCTGGACTGATTGACAATTGTGTAAGTGTTTTGAACTTTTTAATATTAACTAACCCCTTGGAAGCCCCGCCTCCTGCCCCCACCTCACAGTAGTAATGTCAGCGTGTTGGGCATGGCACATTTAATGAATAAAAAATTGGCAAAAACGGTTGGCAAATTCTTCACACCAGTGTTTTACTGCGATACACAGTGTTTATTAAATACTTAATTTCATAGTCTGTGAAACAGAAACAATTAAATTAGAAATTAGAAACTTTTGTGAATGGGTACAAACAGAAATAGCTGTGATTATAGAGTGTACAGGAGTGGGTTAAACCCCACTTGGACACAGTTTTACATCGTTATACATATGTACTACCGTGGAATAATTATAGCATTGGTTTATTATACTTTATTGTCAGAGATACACACTAAACCGAAGATCTGAGACAGTTGGTGAATGAGGAGTGAGATCTAACAGACATGAGCGATTGTAGGAGGATGAACAGATCTGAGGAGGAAGTGACAGAACAGGAATGATGAGTGTAATTAGAGGTGACTGAGGCAGACAATGACGAAGAGAGAGAGAGAGAGAGAGTCAGATCATGTAGTTTTTTTCCCCTCCCAAAACAAAATCTTTCAGCGTGTGTATATCGCACGATTTCATGAAACTCACATTGCTTGTAAAATCAATGTAATTGCGTATGAGAGCATTCAAGGTCAAAGCTCAGTGTGTGTAATTATCCAACATGGAAGTTCATTGCATGACTATTGTGTACGTTACATGTTGTTTCACTGTACACCATTTTAATGTCAACAAAATAATCATTACATTTTTTTTCATTGGCAATATTTCTGCAATTTGGACACATTATTGCGCACCGCTAGTATAATGTTTAGCATAACGTTACTCTTCGATAGTGTGAGCGTCGAAAAGTTTGTCAATGACTTATCAAATTTAGCTCACCCTTACTGATGTGCATTAAAGTACATTACCAAAAAAACTTATTTTTATCTTATTAGTTAGCAAACCCACTCTTTACTCATTTGATATTGATAACTAGCTAACATTTCCTAACATTAATTTCTACCTTTTCTGGTAATGTACAATGCTTACGATGGGGCGGCTGGGGCTCAGGTGGTAGAGCGGATTGTCCACTAATCGTAGGGTTGGTGGTTCGATTCCCGGCCCACATGACTCCACATGCCGAAGTGTCCTTGGGCAAGACTTTGAACCTCAAGTTGCTCCAGATAGCATGTTAGCGCCTTGCACAGCAGCTCTGCTACCATTGGTGTGTGAGTGTGTGTGAATGGGTGAATGAAACAGTGTAAAGCGCTTTGGATAAAAGCACTATATAAGTACAGACCATTTACCAATTACGATGCGTAAAAGTAAACACATGCATGATTTATATAATTTACATTATTTATGCAGGGCCTGGATTTACCTCTGAACACTTTGAAATTTGAGGTGAGGAAACTGGAGAAGCAGGTGAACTTGGTTTGGGGAGTTGACATGAGTGTGAACGTACTGTACAAGTTAAGGAGATTCCGATTGAGGTGGCAGAAAATCGTTTCTTCGATCTTTGTCAGTCGATGTATGTCTCTCGTAACAATGTGAATTTTCCTTCGCGTGATTTTATTTTATTTTTTTTAAACAGAATTTCTCATTTAAATTGCTTCTTGAATTCGGGTTCAGATTTAAGTGAAGATATAATCTCAAACAGATCTGAAATCGCAAAACGATCGAGTTACTCAGCTACACGTTATCGTTTCCATAGTAACAGCTCGTTCGCAGGGACTCGTACGGCGGAACGATGGAAGGAGTCTGCAACGTCAGCTCTTGGGAACGACATAAAGCTGCATCTGTAAGTTTTCCGACGTCTTCACGACTACACTTGGTAGTTTCTCAAACTTAAGTGAGAAGATGAAGATGAAGATGTCGAGCCACACTTGATTTTATGGAGACGCCTTTCTGCTCTCCGGACCTGCCAGACCCATCCTGATGCCCTACCTCTGGATGGAGCTCTCATCAACTGGAGGCTACATTCTGCCACTGTGTATAGCCCCAAGCAGTGCAGCCTGGAGATTGTTTAAGATGGTACCGCTTGAAGTACCACTGGAAATGATTTTGGACCTCAATTCCACATGGACATTCTCGCTGCTTTTGCTGGGACTACGGTTGCTGCGACAGCCTTGGGACTTCAATTACCACATGCAGTTTTACACTGAAGTCTCTTTTAGTGAACATTGGACTAGTTCAACAAACAGACTTCATATAAAAACCATAATGAACTTTCCTTTACTTTCACACTATCTGTTGTGACCCAGATGAGGACGGGTTTCCTTCTGAGTCTGGTTCCTCTCAAGGTTTCTTCCTCATATCATCTCAGGGAGTTTTTCCTCACCACCATCACCACCGGCTCGCTCAATAGGGATAAATTCACACACTTAAAATCTGTATCCTGTGTTTATATATTCCTGTAAAGCTGCTTTGAGACAACGGCCAAGGTTAAAAGCGCTACACAAATCAAATTGAATTGAATTGAACTAGCAACTTGTTGCATTAAATGTAACTATAAAATGTGAAAACTCACAAGTGTTGTGTTTTAATTAATAAAAGAGTGATCGTTGGTATATTGGTGTGGTATAAGTGGAATAAAACACGTGGCTGTAATAGGAAATTAATCAACTTTGGGGAACTAAGAGGAACTCCACTACGTCATACCACGCTGTTACTCAGTATTTTACTACAACAGCAACACACACACACACACACACACACACACACACACACACAAAGCTGTCTATTCCCTTTATAGTGACAGATTTGCTTCTTGATAATGATTGTAGTTATTATTTTCATCCTTTTTCTTTTTTGCGCTAAGGATTTATTCATGCGTCGCTAATCCCAGGGGATTGTTTTACACGACGCTCCAAAGTGGCTCCGCTGCACTGAGTTCCAATTACAGATTCGGTATGAAGTCTTGTGATGGAATCACACCTCCTGCAGCTAGGTTAATAAATATTCGTCATTTCCAGATTCCTGCTCTCTCACTCCGCATGGTCTTATTTATAGCCCATTACGACAAGTCGGATTAAGAGAAGAACGGAAAGAGCATGTTGGGGAGGAATTATCCAGCCTGTGATTATTTGTGATGAGGCCTAATTACAGTACATGCATGACTCAAATAGCGCAAAGGTTCATTAATCCAGGCTCGACTAGGGGATGAAGGGACGGAAGAAAACAAGCGGCAAACTCCAGACAGAGGAGAAGCAGCAGTGACCAAGCATGAGACGAGAGAAAAGTGCATGAAGTAGTAAATGAAGATGAGGAACCGAAAGTCCTATTCGTAATAAACCGTGAGATTAATACATATTTAGAGCATAATATTGTTCGCCTTATGGAAACCATGTGAGTATACGAGTACTATGTGAAGGTGCTCGAATAACCAGACGTGACGAGCATCATGTGAACAATGAGTGACAATCACCTGGGATTATTGATTACTGTGAGAGAATTCGATCTGAAAGAAATGTCCTTCATGAGAAATATTAACCTACAATAAAACAATCCTGCAACGAAAACTTCACACGTGAAGCACGTGTGACTTTTTTCAGCAGCTGTAATTACGAAATCAACCAAAGCAAGTAATAATAAAGCCATAAACAAGACGTGATGCATCAAATACAGTGTAAATAGACGAAAAGTGACGAAAAAGCTCATTCTTCGTTCTTACCTCTTTAAATAAAGTGCAAAAGTTCTGAAATCCAACACGCACAGGTGGCAGAGGAATGAGAGAAAAGAGAGAAGATGAGGTTATTCAGCCTTCGTCCAGCGTCGGCTGCAGAAGTTAGATTCAAAATGAACGAGAGGAATTAAAAGTGCATTGAAAGAAACAACATGGGGGAACAAAAGACAGATATGAGAGAGAGAGCGAGAGAATGTAGAGAAATTCCTGAAGAGTGTGTGGTGTTGTGTTGTATGTGTGAGACTATCTCTCATCTCCCTCTCCCTCTGTCTTCTTTCCCCCTCCCTCCTGTCTTCTCTCACTCCTCTTTGCTCTCTTGTTCACTTCACTGCAGTATTGTGAAGCCTTGGAGCTGGGTTTCATGTCTATCTATCTATCTAATTATTTATATATATATATATATATATATATATATATATATATATATATATATATATATATATATATATATATATAATTCTCATTCATACCTCGTTCTCTCTCTCTCTCTCTCTTCCTGTTGTCACTAATTCTAGCTACAATAATGGCACCTCAGTCTAATTGACAGACTCTGTGCTATTTCTTGCCATCTGGTAGCAGCTTTGGTGGGTTTTTTTGGAATACCCACATCCCATTCCTTATCTCACACACACACACACACACACACACACACACACACACACACACACACACACACACACACACACACACATACTTAGAGTGTCGAGCATTAACGCCCACTCACTCCCTTTTTTTTTGTCTGCCAAGGGGCCAGTCTAGTGCACTAGAGCTGAAACGATCTGAAAAATTCATGGTATAATAAACAGCCAGCCTAATAATTGGGATTATTCTGTAGAATATAATAAAAAATAATAATAATTTTAAACAATCTATGGTCAGTAAACTGCTACGTAGGAACAGTTCTATGCCTTTCCCCTCTAGCTATGAATATGTGTGAATATGCAAATTAGATCACTCCTGCCATTCCTAATAGCTAGCGAAAGTACTAAAGTGTACCAGTAGGCCCACTCAATAAAACAATATATTTTTTCTTCTTCTTCGGGTTTTGTGCATCCGGAGGAAATTTGCATTTTGAACTGTCATACGTGGGGGGATAAACAAGATTTTCTGTGACATCACAACAGAGCTCATACATAGTCCCGCCCCTAAATCACTTTTATACAAGAAAATACTGAAAAGGAAGGAGTGATTTTGGATGCCGTGTTCTTTTTTATTATTTCGATTTGAATAAACCTAGACAAATGTGCCAACTTTTGACGTAAACAATGATATTTTCAGTGGGGGGTGGGTGGGTGGGGGGCGGTTGATATGTGCTATGATGTCATGCATTGAAAGCGTCCTTGTCAGGATGACGAGGTCTAACACTGCCTTCACATCACATGATGCTGAACATGGCCTAACAGATGTGTGTGACTGACAACTGTTGCTCTTATTGACTGGATTAGACATGGGGATCAGCGTTTTTGGGGTTTTTTTCCTTAACGCCTGCATTATAATTTCTATAATCCCCATTTGCATATACTCACAATATACCATTGCATCACTCTTGAAGTTAATACACAAAAAAATAAAAACGCAGCTCGTCACATGTCTAAAAAACACGTTTCAGCATTTGTTTAGTTCGTAAATAAGTCAAACCATGATACGGTGCAAAATGTTTTATAACTGCATAGTAATCAATACGTTTGCTCATATTTAAGATTTTTTTTCCCCGTGAAACATTGTGTTTGGCTCGGTTTCTTGCATAAAAAGGATTTCAAAGTACATCTTATGCCGATTGAGACCTAGATGACGTTTGATGCATGAGATATTACGTTTTTTAAAATGAACATTTTAGTTTTATGGCTGTCCAGCCTGGGAAATGAATCACGCCAATTAATAGTATTAATAGTATAGTATATTAATAGTAACTGAAAGCGGTTCTTAAAGTGCACCTATTGTGGTTTTTCAGATATTCCCTTTCATGTAGTGAGTTATAGAGCTGTTTGTGAATGTAAAAATGTCTGTAAAGTTTCAAAAATCAAAGCGCAGGACAAACTGACTTATCGACTCCCAAAAGAAGGAAGCGATTCTGAACAGCTGAAACGAGTCGTTTGTGATTCCAGACTTCACTTCCTGTACTAACCTACTTAGGTTTGTAACAAAAAGCCCCGCCTCTGGTCTTCATCGGCTGCTCGCTGACAGGTGGAGTTGAAACTCGTTACGGTAGTGGGTGTTTCCTTTTTGAAACACGCTGACAGCGGTAGACCAATCACGACAGACTGGGACATCTGACCAATCAGAGCAGGGTATGCTCTCTGAAAGGAGGAGTTTAGAATGAATCCTTTAGAACGGATCATTTAACGAGTCGTTTGTGACACTGGGGGGGAAAAGGTAACGCTGCAGTTTAAATTATGAGCACGTTCAAGTGTTTTTTGACCTCGGATGCACGTAAATCTATTGTATGAGACCTTTCACGTCTCAAAAACCATAATAGGTGCGCTTTAAGAAGACTTGACAAGCGAATTAGCATTTACAATGAATTCGTGGATGATTCTGAAGGAATTTTACCCAGTTTTCGATCGACAAGGTCCGTTCTTAGTCATGATGGACCATTATACATGTGAAACAAGTTCATAACCATAGCATTATTACTATTAAATGCTGTTAATGACATTTTTGCCATTGTGTGCCACTTAAAAAGAATGTATTCATGAACCTGGGGCAGACAGGAAGACAACTTAATAAGGATTATACGTTTTTTGGTTGTTGTTTTTTTTTCAAACTTGCATCAGGGGTCATGCAAAAAGAGCCCAGAACCAATCCCTGTATATAAAAAAAAAAAAAAAACACTAATTTACATATTGTTCCTCAAGTTTATCATGTTGTTGTGTTACTATTAGCAACTACGGATGCTTAGAGAGCTTTCGGCTGGGAAATATGCAAAATTATCTCCAACGTTTTGTTCTTTTTAATTCTGTAAATACTGACTGTTAAATCAACATTTATAGCACTAATCCAAATCTGTAACCGCCTGATGCCATTAAGTAGGATTTTCCAATACCATGCTTGCACATACACATGTAAAATGAACTCTTGATGATAACCATTAGTGCTAATTCTTTTATACGGTATTCTGCACTATAGGACGACCCCCCCCCCCATGCCCCACACACACACACACACACACACACCCAACCCAACAGCCCAGTTGCTAGGAAACAGAGAGGGATCTCGAAACCCATCCAGATCATGACTGCAGTGTTTGGAGTGTTTGTGCAGGTGCAAAGCAGAGTGACATTAACCACGTCCCATGATGAAATAGAAGCAACAGCAGCCAGAGAGAAAGATCGGCAGTTCACGTTTCTGGCACTTTATTAGCGAGAAGGTCGTCAGGAAGCACTCACTCAAACCGATCGAGGCAAGAGCTGGCTGTTCTGGAAGTCGTTTTACAAGTTCAGTAGACATCATACAAGTTTTAAAATAGGGCTCACTGCTGTCAGGGTTTTGTTCAGTTTTTTTTAAATACACAGTTCACGTCTCTGTTTTCCAACGTTCCAAAGTTCTGGTTTCCAAAGTTCAGGTGATTCCCCCGACAATCCTGCTTTCCCGTCTGAAAGCTGATCTTTTTGTCATTGTGACCTTGTTTTCCAGACGTTTGATCCTAATCAGGTGGAAATCCATTGTTTGTCTGTTTCAATCTCAATTATGGATGTGGAGAAAAGAGGCACACGGTCGGTTTTGCTACACTGGAGAAAAACTGATAGGTGATGTAAAAAAAAAGAAAAAGAGTCCATAAAAATGTCAAATCGATCAAAGCACAGTCTGTGAGACTGTTTTTATTTGATTTTATTGTTATGTTTTGGAGGTCGTTAGGGAGCTAGAGAAATGAAAACATACATAAACGTGTGATTTTTCAGCTGCACAACTGTCAGAGCTTCTGTTATACAACGTGAATCAACACCTTCTGACCGTTCAGAAACCAGAACTCCCTCAAGGTGCTACACTAGGGCCTTATTATTCTTTACAGGATCTTTGAGAAAGCAGTTATATATTACAAATTTCTTGACATTTACAAACGTTCATGAGCAGAACTGGTTTCTCGTGCATATGCTTTTTTTGTTGTTGTTGTTGTATCTTTCGAATTGAGTTCTCACTCTAATGTACTTATGAGGTAAAGTAATTACTAAAGGTTCAACGAACAAATGGATGTGTCTTAGTTTAAATTCTAGAAATGTAATACTGCTTTATCAGCACTCTCTACCTTGAGTATTTCATTCGCAAAGAATACATTTCTGTAATATTTCTCATACGGACATTTTTTACTACCAGTAATTTTGCTCGCATCAGTCATTTTATCAGAACTTTGGACAAACTGTAGCAATAAAAAATATCAAATCTCAACAACTCGTGATCACAGCATTACCTGAAATAAAGAAACTACATTAACTAGAGGAGAAACACATAGAAGCCCTGAGCCACAAGGTGTGAAAGTTTATGTGACGATAGCTGTGCCAAATAAACTTTTTTTTTTTACTTCATATCTCATTCTTTCATCTTGCAATTTTTTTTATTTTGACTTACTAATTTGTTATTTCAAGAGATTGAGACTAAATAACTCGATGATTTAACTTAGTAAGTCAATATTTTGACTTGTAACTCGTGATCTCTTTATGTTGACTTAGTATCTCATTGTTTTAACTCAGTAACTCATTATTTCAAAATGTTACCTTCTTATGTTGACTTAGTATCTCATTGTTTTAACTCAGTAACTCATTATTTCAAAATGTTACCTTCTTATGTTGACTTAGTATCTCATTGTTTTAACTCAGTAACTCATTATTTCAAAATGTTACCTTCTTATGTTGACTTAGTATCTCATTGTTTTAACTCAGTAACTCATTATTTCAAAATGTTACCTTCTTATGTTGACTTAGTATCTCATTGTTTTAACTCAGTAACTCATTATTTCAAAATGTTACCTTCTTATGTTGACTTAGTATCTCATTGTTTTAACTCAGTAACTCATTATTTCAAAATGTTATCTTCTTATTTTGACTTAGTAACTAATTATTTCAGGATGTTATCTGATTTTGACTTAACTGAATCTTATCTCATCATTTTGATGCAGTAACTTGTTATTTTTGACTTGCTAACCGGTTATTTTTTTTAGTAATAAAAAAAAAACATTTTAATTCTAACATCATCGAACCACTAGGTTTTTGTTGTTGTTGTTTTAATAAATTATGTGAATGCATGCATATTTAATTAGATGTAGCCTCATTTGCTTGAATAAATGTGTATTTTTACTATGAATTACTCTCTTCACCTGAAACAAATACATTATTGGGCCTATTTAATACAGTCTCTTTCTACTGCCATTGCTTATTTCAAGCAATTATTTCTAGAAGGAAGCTAAATATAATGACCATTTCCAGTTGTATAATGACCACCTGCTCCTGATTAATTTGTTATTGAAAAAAAATGAATCATTGTGGGGAATCATGTATTAAAAATTGCATGCAAATTAAATGGGTAAGCATGAAAACAAATGAATCATAAAAAACGACGTGAAAATAAATTAATCATGTGTAGAAGATAAATAAATAAATAAATAAATAAATAAAATTATGTGAAAATAAATTAATCATATGTATATCTGTGTATATATATATATATATATATATATATATATATATATATATATATATATATATATATATATATATATATTACGTGAAAATAAATGAATCGTGAAAAAATTCACATGGAAATAAATGAATCATATGTAAAAATCATAGGAAAATAGATTGATCATATGTGAAAATCACGTAAACATAAATGAATCATGAAAAAAGCATGTGAAAATAAACGAATCGTGAAAATAATCACGTGAAAATAAACGAATCATGAAAAAAATCACATGAAAATAAATGAATCATATAAAAATCAATGAATCGTGAAAAAATTCACATGGAAATGAATGAACTGTGGAAACATCACATGAAAATAAATGAATCATATGTAAAAATCATATAAAAATAGATTGATCATATGTGAAAATCATGTAAAATAAATGAATCATGAAAAAAGCATGTGAAAATAAACAAATCGTGAAAATAATCACGTGAAAATAAACAACTCCTATGTAAACATCACGTGAAAATAAATGAATTGTGGAAAAAAACACATGAAAAATAACTGAATCATTTGTAAAAATCACATGAAATAAATGAATCTTGAAAAAAATCACGTGAAAACAACTCGTATGTAAACATCACATGAAAATAAATTAATTATGAAAAAACACATGAAAATAAATGAATCATATGTAAAAAATCAGTGAATTGTGAAAAACATCACATGAAAATAGATTAATCATATATATATATATATATAAATCATGTATAAATAAATTAATCGTGAATATAATGACCTGTAAAAATGAGGTGAAAATAAATTAACCATGGGGGAAAATTCACATGAACAATATTTGAATAGTTGAATATCACGTGAAGTGTCTAAAAACCACAAGCAGCAGCACTGCTACATCAACAAGTTGCATTTGATCAGCTATTAACGTGTCAAATACAAAGATATCACATGCTTACTAAACTGTCTGGTGGAGCAGAGAGAAAATACCCTCCTGAGCAGTCGAGTAGTTTGGTTCTTACCCTGCTGTAATTGTAGTAAATGTGCATTAGCTCGGGATCTGAGTAGCGTTGCATGCGTCTCTCGGCTTGTTGATGCATCTGCTGTGGGGGCGATCAGCTGGCAGGAGAAAAGGAGCCTCGGCGGAAATCTTTTGGCTAGCTAAATTATTCATTCATCATCTTCACAGTGTGTGTGCTTCAACAGATAAACAAACACATTTCTGCCTTTAAAAAAAAACAAAAAAACAGCAGGACGTGTAACAAATGATTTATTGTTTATTTACTCCACACCACTGTGGAATAATTCCCGGGTGACATCATTTGGTAATGATCGTCAAGCTGATCCCATATTTGTGCATGTTTATTTCCCAGATCTAACATGATGTTTGATAAGAGATTTCACTTATTGAGGAAACATATCGTCAAGGGCGGAGCTTAAGTTCAGTTTAATCAACCAATCACAGACTTGCACAGACACGTGACATCACAACAAGCCTTTATTTTGCCTATTAAGTACAAAATACTAATTTTGCACAATATAGACTGAGAGCTGAATTAGTTCTCTGATGTTAGCTAGCTAGTCAGGTTTAGTAGGTTTTTTATTGGCTGATTAACCTACTTACTAAAAAAATCTTAAATTCGTTAACAAACAAAACTGTAGACAGCAAATAAATTGCAATAAGAAAAATAGAAAAATACAGTTCAGTTTCAGAGCCCTATACACAAAAATGGTGAGAAAAACAAAAAAAAAACATCCAGCGAGTTGTGTCGCGTAAGAATGCTGTGGGACTTCTATGAAATTGTTCATATTTTCATATATTCTCAGAATTACGATTTACACTAGCTCGGATTTAAGTTATAGGATTACTCAATGCAATGCTCACACATCAGTGCAAATATATAATCAAAATAAAACATACAAACAGTCCTAGGCTGTTGTATACCACAAATCCTATAACACACACACACACACACACACACACACACACACACACACACACACACACACACACACAACCTGAATGTCGATTCAAATTTATTTAAAGTGCATAGGTATTCTGTACTCTGGTGTATTCATACTGCAGTTTGATTTAATCACGTGGGCTTAACGTCTGACATTAGTTAGGTTGGCCTCATCGCCATCTAGTGGACGTGTGTGTTAATGACGCACCCTGAAATCACTTCCGCGTTTGACTCCTTGTTCCAGCTGTGAGATAGGAAGTGTAGGAGTGTGTGTGTGTGTGTGTGTGTGTGTGTGTGTGTGTGTGTGTGTGTGTGAGAGAGAAAGAGAGAGAGAGAGAGAGAGAGAGAGAGAGAGAGACGAGTTCCTGAAATCACTCCAGACTTGACAAGGAAGTTGTTGATGCAAAGAGAAAGAACTCAAGAAGCCATGGAGAGGTGAGGCTTCTTTCTGTAACAAATACAAATTCACTCATCCTAAAATTGTGGGTTTGTATCCTTTTTAAAATGGATATGGATTTATTTACAATGTTTCTGCTTGATGTACTTTAATTAAGAAGAGCAAAGAAGAATTAAGTGGGGGGGGCGACCGGTTCTCCAATTCGGTAGGTGGCGCTGTTGGTCCTAGTGTGCATTTCTAGGACCCTAGTTTTTGTGTGTGTGTGACAGTACCACCTACCAAATTGGAGAACCGCAGTCCTGGGACCGCATTTCTAGGACCCTAGTTTCTTTGTGACAGTTTCACCTACCGAATTGTAGAACCGCAGTACTGGGACCGCATTTCTAGGACCCTAGGGGTTTTTTGTGACAGCACCACATACTGGATTGGAGAACTGAGTGAGAGAGAGAGAGAGAGAAGCCCTTCTTCAGCTTAGCTGCTCTTTGACATGAAATGGCCGACACTGCTGATGTTGACCTGATTTTAGAAAATAAAAAAAGACTTTTAATGCTTATACATTTAAGAAGAGACTGGGAATTAAGCAAGAGGGCAAACCAACACCCAAGAGTTTTAATTGAAAAGTCAGGGAACAAAACAAGGTCCTTTTAGTAAAATGGCTTGTCTGTGTTTGTTATTATCATGACCACATGTTTGTTTTGTTTTTTATTTAAGTAGGGATGTTGCTAGTATTGCTTCACATATAAAACTGCTATTATAACGTTTTGATCTGTCTACTCAAGTCCTGCGACTGTTGATCACTACAAGGCCGGCATGGTGCTGAGCGGCGTGGGTGATGCTCTCGGCTTCCGGTGGGAGTTTATATATTCTGCACCACATATCCAACAGGTATAAAACACGACTACTAATGTCCTGTTCCTTCAAATAGTTATAGCCTAACTTTCTGCAGTCCCTCCAGGATTTTGCGATTGCAGAAATCAACCCAAAAGTCAAGCAATATTCGGAGGAGCTTGAAAATTGACATGTGACATTGACTTAGTGGTTAGCACGTTCGCCTCACACCTCCAGGGTCGGGGGTTCGATTCTCACCGTGGCCCTGTGTGTGCGGAGTTTGCATGTTCTCCCCGTGCTGCGGGGGTTTCCTCCAGGTACTCTGGTTTCCTCCCCCAGTCCAAAGATATGCATGGTAGGCATGTCCAAAGTGTCCGTAGTGTATGAATAGGTGTGTGAATGTGTATGTGAGTGTGCCCTGCGATGGATTGGCACCCTGTCCAGGGTGTACCAAGCCTTGTGCCCCATGCTCCCTGGGATAGGCTCCAGGTTCCCTGTGACCCTGAAAAGGATAAAGCGGTATAGAGGATGGATGGATGGATGGATAAAAAATATCTACAGGATGGTGTTTATAGCTGGTTTGAACTTGACAGAAGGTATTCATTAGTTATTAACAAATTTAACTTTTTATCAATTTATAGTTAAATTGATTTTGTGGAACGTCCATGAAACACTTAAGCGCAAGTTATCACTTACACTATGGCAGCTATAAACAGTCGTTCAAAGCTTGTCATGCTACTGATTGTTAGAGATTGTGCCAGTAATTATCACACCTGTTCCCAAAGTGAAATGGTTAGCATCGTTACCCAGATAGCAAGGTGACATTGATTCAATTTTGAAATTCCACCAGAATCATCATTTTGGTTGAGGTTGAATATTCAATGCTAAATAATATTGAATCAATGTTGATTCAGTGTTGGTCTGCTATCTGGGTACTGTTTAACCAAGAGTAAAAGTGTTAAAGAAGTTTTAATCAGTCTTTTATAACCGTAACACTTCAGTCAGTCTGGAACTCTATTCTCAGTTTCCACCGGAGAAACTCCTGATGGCTGTTGCAGTTTTGGACTATGATGTATGCTGCGAAACGTTCACAAAATCAAATATATCTCATTAATCGACGCAGCCAATCAAATTTCTTAGCTAATGACGCACAAAGTATGGAATAATGGCCAAATTACATTTGAACTAATTTCTTGAACCAATATGTGAAAATGTGCAATCTTTACAAAATTGTAGATTATGTTTCAAGACACCAAACAGGAAGTGACGTCATACCTCAGTAACAACTTGGTTCACTATACGGCCAAAAGTCCAAGACCATCACACCCTGTATGTGGTTCTTCCCCAAACTATTTCTACAAATGTTGTATGGAAACACAGTTGTATAGAATGTCTTTGTATGCTGTGGCATTAAGATTTCCCTTCACTGGAACTAAGAGGCCCAAAGCCGTTCCAGCATGACAGTGAACCTTTGCACAAAGCGAGCTCCATGAAGACATGGTCTGCCAAGGTTGGAGTTGGAGTGTACAGATAAATTGGAATGGCGATTTTACGTCAGGCCTCCAGGTCCGACATCATTGCCTGACCTCACGAATACTCTTATAGCTGTATGAACAGATCCCCACAGCCACGCTCAAATCTAGTGGAAAGCCTTCTCAGAAGAGTGTAGCAGCAAAGGGGGACCAATATTGTGTTAATGCCTATGGATTTGGAATGGGATGTTCAGCAAGCACATATGGGTTTGATGGTCAGGTGTCCACATACTTTTGGCCAACTCGGATGTAAGTTTGGGACCTGAGGTGCTACACATGACTTTTGTACCAGTTTTGATAACTCATAATTTCTTTGTCACGATGAGTAGATTGCCAAAGACAAACATATCTCTGTTTTTCAATTATGTAGGAAGTTCAGAATCTTGGAGGAGTGAAGAAAATCTCTGTTAGCCTTCCTAATTGGCCAGTCAGTGATGACACAGTGCTTCACTTGGCAACCGCTGAAGCTTTAACCACAGGTTCCTCCTCTTGCTACTACTACTACTACTACTACTGGATCAACCTTTCCAACAGCATGCCTGAGTCCACATTGGCAACAGCACATCATTTCCTGTTGTTGTCTTGTAGGTAAGGAAGGTGAGGAACTGCTGCATGAGGTGGCTGTCCATTACATAAAGGGTATGAAGGACATGTCTAGGAGGGCTCCAGGAATGACGACCATCCGTGGTAAAAACAAGACACGAATCGTCTCTATAGAGTTCACAATAAATCAATGTTTTGCTTCATACTTCTGGTGTACCATCACAGGTGTGGATCAATTAAAGCCAGGAGCTCAAGGAGGCTACAGAATTGCTTATGACCGATCAAGTGGAGGATGTGGTGCTGCCATGAGGGCTATGTGCATTGGTCTGAGGTTTGAATAAATAACTATATACAGTATAATAAGCATGACCTCTCATTTGAATGACCCACCTTCCTTTGCACCAGATACCCTCGACCAGAGCAGCTCTCCTCATTGGTCGCAGTTGCTGTGGAGACTGGGAGAATGACACACACTCATCCAACCGGATTCCTTGGGGGTGTGGCTTCTGCACTGTTTGCAGCCTATGCCATCCAGCGCCGTCCAATTATAACCTGGGGGCTGGGCTTAGTGAAGGAGGCTTGTCCAATAGCGAAGGAGTTTGTGAGGTCAGCAGGATACGCCGTTCCCGAGACGGAGAGAGACTGGGGGTACTTTACTGAGAAATGGGAAAAGTGAGACACCTGATCTGTGTTGTAATTTTAGTATTTCAGATATTTGAATAAAATTTATATCAATGATATCACTTCCTTCTCTCAGGTATCTTGAGTTGAGGGGTTTGTCATCAGGAACTGGTCCAGTAGTCTTTCCTAAGCAATACGGACCTTCTGAACGCGACGAGGCATACAAAAGCTTCAGTTGGTCTGGATGGGGAGGTAGCAGTGGTCACGATGCACCGATGATAGCTCTGGATGCCCTCCTGGGCTCGGGGTCAAACTGGGAGGAGCTAATGAGCCGAGCTGGATTCCACGGAGGTCAGCAATTTCTCTCATGTTCCCAGAAAAGATGAAGGTTGATTGGTCCTTCACTTTAGCTTGTATTAGCAATGTCTGTGTCACAAATTCCTCCTCTCACCTCATTCCGAGTGCGATGAGCACTGCTCTCATGCCATTTTGTTTTAAGTTCACTCCAGGTGCTTCTGTTTTGTATGAAATGCTTTTGCTTTGGTTCTGTGTCTCACTTTGATTATGTTGGTTATTTCTGCTTTGCTTTTTCAGTTCCTCCTTGCAAAGTTTCATTATGGATTCATGTCATTAAGGTCTAGCCTTGTTTCCTCGTTGGCTTCACCTTCTACTTCCTGGTTTTGGCCCTTGCTTGTTTTGCTGTTTTATAATAATTGGAATACTCTAGGACGGAGGTGCATTAAAAAAAAAAAGGAGAAAAGGCTAAGAAAGGACTTTTGATAAAAAGGAAGACCACATGGTGTGAAGGCAGCTTTTGAGAAGGCATCTGGGAATAACATGAAGTGGATAAATTAGAATTTAGAGTGTAAAATTGTGTTGCTAAACCCATGGACTACTCCTACATGGGCAACTAAGTGTTGAGTCGTTGGCCATAAATGTTCCTCATCGGTTTGTTCTTTTGGTTTTGTGCAGGAGACAGCGACAGCACGGCGGTCATAGCGTGTTGTTGTTGGGGTTTGATGTACGAGATGGAGGGAGTGCCCAAGTGTAACTACACCAACCTGGAGTACAGGGACCGGCTGGAGAACAGTGCTGAGAAACTTTACACACTGTCACACTGAATTCAGCACGTCATTATCTCATGTGGATAAATTACAAAAACACGCCTACTCCTACTCCAAAAGCCTGTTACAGCCGTGAATCAAGGATGACTTTCTAAATCGGGGTAAATATAGATTATCCTGAATAGATTGGACTATATCATTTACATTAGGGGCTCGTGAAATATAATGAGGAATTATACAGGTAAATGCAGCAAGACCTTGTTTAAAAATTGTATTCAAATCAAATGTACCTTAAAATCTGATTTAAGCACACAACTGGACCTTACATTCCACTCTTGTACCTTAAATTAGCTTTTAGGGTAATACTCTAAGGGTCCTCTACATACCTCTTTCCAGGTAAAACATACTTACTCTACACATCTCATAAACCCATATGTTATTCACAAAAGAACATAGAAAACATCAAATGTATAAACTTGAGTAAATGTACCATTTTAAGAAAAAGAAAAAAAAAGGTAATATTGAATTTGATGGCCACAACACGTCTCGAAAAAGTCGAGACGGGGGCAACAATAGATAATTGTAAAAGTTGGTTTTAAAAAAACAGCTGGAGAACAGTGCTGAGACACTTTACACACTATCACACTGAATTCAATGTGTCATAATCTCACATGGATACATGATAAGTACAATTTTACGTCTAAGAAAAGTAAATTGAAGGAAGACAACTCCAGAATTTGTGGCATTATTCATTGGAATGAACAAAAGTTAATAGCATTTTACAATAAACATATAGGGATGCTGTTCATTCTTTCATTTCTTTGTTCATTCATTCACACATTTGTCTCAAGAATAATCTGGTATAAACTGGTGTTCATTGTTGTGTCAATGACTGCAAGGTTCCCAGGTCCTCTGGCTGCAAAACAAGCCCAAATCTTCATCCCTCCACCACCATGCTTGACAGTTGGTATGAGGTGTTTTTGGTGTTACACTGTGTTTGGTTTTCACCAAACATGGCACTGTTCATGGAATTGTAGATGGGTGTACTTTATTCTTCTTTTTTACCGTTTAATGCTCAGAGATGTAGAGAAAAACCCAAGAGCTACAACATTTGACCTCCATAAGTAAATTAAATTTATGTTCATGACTGCAAAATCAGAAAAACACGAGTGTCTTTCGCCTTCGGAAGGGTGCCATTTTCTCAAAAAAAAAAAAAAAAAAAAAAAAAGGAAAGAAAGAAAGAAAGAAAATGGCACACAATATCCTTCGGACTGATCGGACCAAGGTGGAGATGTTTAGTCATCGTGTACAGTGCCATGTTTGGCAAAAACTGAATCACCACAAACACCTCATACCACACTCCACAGGGTGTAGAAGCCTACATACCCTATGTAGTGCACTTATATAGCCACATAGGTACTAAAAAACTGGGGAAATATCTAGGGATTTTTAGAACCTATACAATTATTGCTATGAAATCCACATAGTGCATTATATACCAAAGTTAAGATAGACACCTGAGTGATTTGACTGTATACTAATTAGGACAGTTTGTAGTAAGTTTTATTACAATTTGTCAACAGCAAGCGTTCTTGGTTACATTCAAAATGAGGAACGAAAGTAAAACATTTATTTGTTTTGTAGTGATCCCAGCGTTTCTGTACAATCCCTGGATTTTTTCCTCCTCCACACTTGCTCCCAGTGTGGTTCATTTCAATGATCCTTAACTAATCCTAAAAATAGCCGACAGCTTTCGCCTCTTCTTACAGCTGCTATTTTTGAAAAGACCAGTCCCTGAGTGGAGGGAAAACAGAACAAAAGCTCAGGATATATTTTTTATTGTCTGAAACACCTGACTTATTTTTGAGAAGTTCCGTAAAACGTGACCAAAAAACGCTGAAAAGAATCGTGCGCTGGAAAAGAACAAGAAGGCCGGGAAAGTTCGGATCCGCGGTGTCACCTGCGCGACTGAACCGACCGGCGAGCCACTGAACCCGCAGAGGAATATTAGCATGGCCCGGTGGGTTAGCAAGTGAGAAGGGAAACAGAAGGAAAAAATACGAAAAAAAAAAAAAATTGAACCATCAAGTGTGGGGAGTAGAAATTGCGTACAAACAATTTACTAGCGCAATTAAAGTGTAACGAAGTAATCTGCACTTTATTTATTTTTATTTTTTTTACTTTTTGTCAGTTATGAGCTCTATTTATTGATAGGATAGTTCAATCAGTTTAAGATTAATTTCTGACAGAAATGGGATTTACTTGAAACAAATATCTGCAACATACCTCTAAATATTCAGTCACAGATCTACACTGTATATCATATTTACTTTTATACTTTAGAGCAGTACATTAATACCTTAACTTATACAAATATTAAGGGGGGGGGGGGGGGGGGGGGGGGGGGCCGACAGGTGCCACCCTTAAAATAAGACTTTTCACCCCAGTTGCCACCCCAAACTTTGAGAGGATGTGTAGTTTGTGCAGATGTATTACTCTGTTTCTAACTAAGTAATAAACGCACTGATTTCAGCATGCCCTTATCGATTTTCCCACCAGTTTTTTATTTTATTTTATTTTATTTTTTATTTTTTTACCATGACTGATTGGAATGTGTTTCTCATTATCTTAGATTAAAGCAAATTGTCTAACTGTCTAGCGAAAATAAAGTGAGACTTGGGCCATTGATCATGGACATTAATCTGTCGATTATCCATGTATTATGTCTGCAGTCTAAATATATGATCTAATCAAACTATGTTGATACATATAATTGAGTCCATCTTGTCTAATCTAATCTTTGTATATGACTGGACTCTGTCCAGTCCTGCTGCTCTTGAGCACTATAAAGCCGGCATGTTGCTGAGCGGAGTTGGAGATGCTCTGGGTTACAGGAATCAGCTGTGGGAATACAACGAGTCCGGCCTAGCCATCCATCAGGTTCGTCTCATGAACAGATTACTATACATTATAAATGCACAATGATGTCCTCAATGTGTCTTGCGCCTTCCGCATTAAGTCTCATTAATACACACAATTTAAGGACTTTCTGTATATGTACATAAGATGTTTTGGTGGCACAGGGGGGACCTACACAATATGGCTGATCAGTGTATACTGTGGGATAATAGATCATTCCTTTATCACCACTTTGTAGGAACTGCAGGAGCTTGGAGGACTAAAGAACATCACTGTTCAACTTCCTGATTGGCCGGTCAGTGATGATACGGTCCTCCACTTGGCTACCGCTGAAGCTTTAGCCACAGGTTTGACTTTCCGAAAGGTTTGATTCACTTTAAAATCTTCTGGTTCATACTTTTGTGTTGAAGAACGTTTGTGTGTCTGCATCTAAATATCACAAACTGCTCCTTTCAAAACAGACGAGCAACTGGAATCCTGTCTTAAATGTCTCAGTCATTATTTTAGAGGGAGTGACGGTAACTCTGCTTCACTGTTCTGCCCTATAATGTCTAAACGTGAAGATTGTTCTCACATTTTGAATGGATTGGAGTGAAGTCCTTTCAGTGTTGTGCTACGCCGGTTTATACACATCTTATTGGCGTTCCCATGGGAGGAAAGGCCGAACCCTTTCCTGTTGTCGCTGGAAATATTTAGATTTTCATTCCCATATTTCATATTGTGCTTTCATAACTCTCTCTTTCTCACTCATTAAAATCCCAGTGAATTTTGCCATGGCTGTATTTTATATAGATAATTGTTATTCGTAGGAAAGGAAGGAGAGGACCTGCTGCATGAGGTGGCGTCACGTTATGTGGAGGGTATGAAAGATATGGAGGGGAGAAAACCGGGACCATCGAGCATCCTGGGTAAATGACTAATGAGTAAAGAAGCGTAACATAATTTTTGAGGAGCTGTAGGAGCTTGGATGACTGAAGAACATTGCTAAAAGGAAACTACGGGTTTCTCTGTAGGTGTGTCTCAGTTAAAACCAGGTACTGAAGGGGGATACAGAATAGCTTACAATCCAGAAGGGACAGGATGTGGCGCTGCCATGAGGTCCATGTGCATCGGTTTGAGGTGAGGACAAGGCCACGTTGGTGTGTTATGCTGCATTCATATTATCAAGGGACAAACAAGAAATCAATTTCCCGAGTGAAATCAGAAGAACATTTTAGCTAACATCATTTCTTTTTAACAGATACCCTCATCCGGAGCAGCTCTCCTCTTTGGTCACCATCGCTGTGGAGACCGGCAGGATGACGCACCCTCATCCAACGGGATTCCTCGGTGCTGTTGCTTCTGCGCTGTTCACCGCTTACGCCATTCAGCGCCGTCCACTCACAACCTGGGGGCTGGGCTTATTGAAGGAGGCTTGTCCAGTAGCGAAGGAGTTTGTGAGGTCGGCAGGATATGCCATTCCTGAGACAGAGAGAGACTGGGGGTACTTCACAGAGAAATGGGAATGGTGAGCATCCTGTGCGAATATGATTGTTGTCTAACTTTGTCACGGTTTACAATATTTTCAGGATATCGTGCAGCTATTCAAATCAGGCAGCTTTTTAACGGTTCATCATACTTTCTTACGTGCACGATACTTTTACTTACTCAGAATTACTACAAGGTAACGAACTAAATTGAGTAACATATATAGATACCTATTAGTATGTTACAGGTTACCATGTGAACAATGTCAGGAAAACTGTGGAAAAAATACAACTGATAAAATATCTATAAATAGCTATGAAATAAATAATGTAAACTGTGGAATGCCAGAGAAGGGACTATGTTTTCATTTGATCATAGTTTTGGATTATTTTTTATTATTATTATTTCGTCCTCTCAGGTATCTTGAATTGAGGGGTTTGTCATCAGGAACTGGTCCAGTGGTGTTTCCTGACCAGTATGGACCGGCTGAACGAGACGAGGCATATAAGAGCTTCAGCCTCTCTGGATGGGCTGGACGAAGTGGTCACGACGCACCAATGATCGCTCTGGATTCTCTACTGGGGGCGGGGTCAAACTGGGAGGAGTTAATGAGCCGTTCAGGTTTCCACGGAGGTCAGCAATCGCCGTAAAACTGAGCAGATTAAACATAGACAAAAGCCACTTCGCGCTTTAGGCGTTTTAATGGTTCATACCCCTATTGAAGAACCCTTAAAGATGTTATGTAGCAGCCTACAAACAAGAGTTGTCCTTTTAGAGAAGGTTCCAGAGAAGACACCAGCACTCTTACCTATGCAAAGAATCCTTATGGAACCCTTTTAGGATCCTTGTAAGAAATGAAAGAAGAGTTTTAATAGTGTGCAATAGTTCTGTAATTCCAAAGATGCTTAAAATAACTTGCACTGTTGATATGTAAATTATTGCCATGGAGGTACCTACATTTAAAAATAAAAATAAAAATCCGGCCCAGAAATTAGCCCCCCCCATCCTTCTAATCTTCTTAAAATGGAAGATACTGTGTTTATAACTGTGGGTTTTCTTCAATTTTAAGCTGCCTTTCATGAAAAAAGCTTTAATAGGGTGAAAAAAGAAAAGTAAAGCTTGGAAGGATATCATATAATGCCTGCTGTTGGTGAACTAGCAGTCTTTTGTCAGCCATAAAAGTGTTTCGTATTTTCTTAATCTGTTTGTTCTTTTGGTTCTGAGCAGGAGACAGCGACAGCACGGCAGTCATAGCGTGTTGTTGTTGGGGTCTGATGTACGGGATAGTCGGAGTGCCTGAGTGTAACTACACCAACCTGGAGTACAGGGACCGGCTGGAGAACAGTGCTGAGAAACTTTACACACTGTCACACTGAAACCATCCCATCGTGTCATCATCTCACCAGACGAAATGGCAAATCGATCACCTAAAAAGGAAATCGACTTGCTATTACTGTGTTTTATACTTAGTTTTCTTGGTTTTTATAAAACAATCTTAACTGCATCAGGCTGAGGACAGCAAGGAAAAACAGTGTCTTAAATCAGTGCAGAACGTGTCTGCTAAATATTGATGGAACGTTCCGTGTCAATTTCAGTAGTCACGTTAAAATCGTAGGCCATACTAACTTAATTAAATATCGGATTGGGTGTAATGTAGCACATGGACAAAAACTCTTTCGCCTGCTAGTTAGCTAACTCTAGCTAGCAAACTACATGCACTATCTATTATTGGTTATCTATTATATTATTGGTACAGTGTACGCCATATGTGTAAAATGCCCACTTGGATACTTATGTCAAAAAAGTAATCATGATCAGCTGCTAATATATAAATACACATATGTTATATGTCAGGTTATCCTACCTTAGCTAGCTAAATTTAACGTTAAAATTAGCAATATATGATTATCAGTGAATGCACATTGACCACTTTAGTATCACGTAAAAAAAACTTTTTAAAAATGATTTCCAAAAGACAACAGACAACCATTTAATATGTTTTATTCTTCAGTTATTTGGAAACTAAACGGTGGGGGGTGGAATTTAAACTCTGCAGAGTAAAGTGAAGTAAACTCTGCAGAGTAGTTGAATAAAACTGAAATTTGTCCTATATTTTGTGTCTTTTTTTTCTTTTTAAACATTAACAAAGAAGAATATTAATACAAAATGAGTATAACTGCTGCCCCATTTTTAAAGTCGCGCCTATAGCCGTTATTACGGTTAATCGTGTCACACAGTAATGGCGACCTCCTGCACGCGCCGGTTGCACGTTATGTCCCAAACGACGTTATTCTTCCTACAGAGCACGCGAAACAAGGGTAGGAAACTAATGGGCTTATAAGCCCTACGTAGTGTACCAGACGTGCAACTTTGAGCGTTTTGGGGGGCACCCATCGAGAATCGTCGCGAGAAGAAGATGGTCAGTTTAAATACACGAATCTGAGGTAAATGACATGTCAGCTGAACTGTGTTAGAGAACTGTATACATTGTGTGTGGTGAAACTAGTCATTATGTCAGAGTTGCTGAAGTAAAATGAATAAAAAAAACCACAAAAACAGACTGTGTGTCATATCATGCAATTAAATAAGCAAGAAAAATGACCTTTCATAAGTTGTAACAAAATATATCATGGTAATTGGAGATATTTTTTACAATATACGATAAATACTATGATACCTGTGTTTGTTAACACACACCGTCAAACCTGTATTGTGACGTAATTTATCACAATATCGATATATCGTCACATCGCCCCAATCTTCATTTGTAAGTCGCTTTGGATAAAAGAGTCTGCTAAATGAATAAATGTAAATCTTAAATCGCCTTTGTTTGTTTCTTTAGCTCTTTTTCTATATGATGCCACTTTAATAGCAATTTCCCCATGCTGCAACTACGGAGGCTGCTCAGTTATCGCTCTCAGAGAGCCAGTGACGTCGCCCAACATAAATACGACGTCGTCGTGGTTGGAGGCGGTCATGCTGGGACGGAGGCGGCTGCCGCGGCAACCAGGGTTGGAGCCGAAACGCTGCTCGTTACGCAGAAAATCGAAACGATCGGTAGGTCATGGGTCGGTCGAGTTATAGCTTCTGGCCAGTCAGAATCCAGAATTCGAGTGTATAGGTTGCTCAAATCGTGATTCGGTTTGAAACATGGCTACCACGTACAGTTTCTTAATATCGTAAACTGTAATAGGCCATTATTGCGACGTCTTTGAGAGGTGTGGTGCAGTTCTGTGGCGCCTTAAACCCGGTTTCTTTCTTCCAGGGGCGCTGTCATGCAACCCCTCACTGGGAGGAGTAGGAAAAGGTCAGCTGGTGAAGGAGGTGGATGCTCTGGATGGCCTGATGGGTAGAGCAGGTGACTATGCCGGTGTTCACTTCTCCATCCTCAATCGCAGTAAAGGACCTGCAGTGTGGGGCCCGAGGGCGCAGCTGGATCGAGGACGCTACCGGGAGTTCATACAGGTTCATACAGAGGTTTTTTTGGTTTTGTGATTGATCGGGATGCCTCAGGTGTGTATCCTGGGTCCATTTTTTAAAATTTTATTTATTATTAAATAATTTCCTTCTGATATCTTTCCTCAGTCGCAGTTGCTGAAAATGCCCAGACTGACTGTGATCGAGGGATCTGTGGAGGATCTAATCGTGTCTGCTGCCGATTCAGGAAAGCACAGAGTGACCGGAGTTCGCATGGGTAAGGAACGCATTCCTGACGTTTTTTTGTTCTGGTTAACGCATACAGCCGTCCATGTCCGCACTCTCTCTGTGTTTATCTTAGCTGATGGCGTCGGGGAAATACTCGCCCATTCCGTCGTCATCACAACCGGAACTTTCCTTTCCGGCTCCCTCTTCGTGGGCCGGACCACCTCACCAGGAGGGAGGATGGGTGAGCCGCCGTCCTGCGCAGGGCTCTCACGCAGCCTGAAAGAAGTGCTCGGGTTAAAACTCGGTCGGATGAGGACCGGAACGCCGCCTCGGATCATTAAAGACACGATCGACTTCTCCCTCGCCAAACTTCACCTTCCCGACCCGCAGCCAACGCCGTTTAGCTTCGTTAACAGACACACACACTGCAAGGTGAAGATGCCGCCACTAGAAGATTATATCGAACTTTCTTTTTTTTGTGTGTGTGCGATTGTGTACTGCACTCTTCATCGTTATTGTGTTTGTTTGGTAGCCTGAGGATCAGCTCCCGTGTCACCTAACCTACACGACACCAGGCGTGGAAAAAGTGGTGCGCGAGAGCCTGCATGTGAATTCGCACATACAGCAGGACACCAAAGGACCCAGGTACAGTCAATTCAGGCGAAAAGATAAATAAACGCCGTGCACTTACCGTTTACGAAAACCGTAAACTGTTCACTACTTCTTCCCCCGCAGGTACTGTCCTTCCATCGAGTCCCGGGTTCTGCGTTTCCCGGGGCGACAGCATCAGGTGTGGTTGGAGCCAGAGGGCTTGACCTCTGACCTCGTGTACCCTCAGGGGATGTCCATGACGATGCCCCCCGAGCTGCAGCTCCGGCTCCTCCGGGAAATTCCCGCCCTGCACCGGGCGGAGATTAGAACGCCAGGTATGCTCTTTAAAAGCAGGAGACGATCTAGTGCAATGTGAAAACTAGTGATTATAGATTACGTACGTGACCCGTTTGTTACCCGTTTGCGTAGGCTACGGGGTGCAGTATGACTATGTTTGCCCGATGCAGCTCTTCCCATGGCTGCAGGTGAAGTGCGTTCAGGGGCTTTTCCTGGCAGGACAGATCAACGGGACAACAGGCTACGAGGAAGCGGCAGCACAGGTACAAAACACTTCGCTGTTCACCGTTCAGCAGCTCTGTGGTGGACATGTTATATGCTCTAGGTCGTCTGTCTCGTTTCAGGGTTTGTGGGCGGGTGTTAATGCCGGAAGGACCGCCCTTTCTCTCCCCCCTATGTCTCTGTCCCGTACCGAGAGCTACATTGGCGTGATGATCAATGATCTGGTGAGTCGCGGGGTTACCGAACCATACCGCATGTTCACAAGCCGCGCAGAGTTCAGGACTTCGCTCCGGCCCGACAATGCCGACCTGCGCCTCACGCTCCCAGGTACAGCAAGTTTATTTCCTCAGAAATTAAGCCAACTGTTTTTATTCTTTAATTGTGTCGTCGTTTGCAGTAGCAGTGAATTCTGTCTCTCAGGCTTTGAAGAGGTGGGCTGTGTGTCATCACAGCGCTACAGCGAGGCTTTGCGAGTGAGTCGCTGTCTGAGCGAAGCTCTCATCGCCTTGCAGTCCTTCGCGCTCTCCTCTCAGCACTGGAGAGAGAAACTGCGACACGCCAGGATCAGCGAGGCCAAAAGCACACTCATCAGGTAATCGCGCCAGACGTTCTACGCCGCTTTTAAACCAATAAGATGATCTCTCTAATAAACATGGCACCGATAAACAACAAATGATCAGAACTGTGTGTGAGGTTGTTTTGTTTTTTTTTCCAGTGGGGAAGAGATGCTACAGCATAAAGAGGTCTCGTTTGAGATGCTGGCCTCCGTCTTCCCTGAAACGTTCGCACAGTATCTAGAGTTTTCCCAGCGGATTAAAATCGAAGGCGAGTATTTGATCAAAGTGTTGGAAAATGTGAAAATTGACATGTGTGTTTTTGTTGAACGACAGTATAGACACACGAGGTTAAGACGGACATGAAAACGGTGAATTAGGACCAGCAGGAAGTTGTGGTAGACCAGGTTATGTTCCTGAAATCAGGTTAAAGGTAGAGATTTAGATCAGAGATACGTCAGCGGTAACGCTGAACCTGACGCTACCACCCCCGTGCTTCGCAGTGGGGACGCTGAGACTTTGTGTGTACAGTTAAGTCCACAAATATTTGGACAGTGACACTATTTTCATAATTTTTCCTCTGTACGCCACCACAACGGATTTGAAATGAGATGCAGACTTTCGGCTTTAACGCAAGGGGTTAAACAAAAATATCATATGAAATATTTAGGAATTGCAGCCATTTTTATACACCGTTCCCTTATTTCAGGGGTTCAAATGTAATTGGACAGATTAAGATAATCAGAAATAAAATGTTCATTGTTAATACTTTGTCGAGAATCCTTTGCACGCAACAACTGCTTGACGTCTAGAACCCACAGACATCACCAAACGCTGGGTTTCCTCCTTTGTGATGCTTTGCCAGGCTGTTTTCAGTTGTTGTATGTTCGTGGGTCTTTCTGCCTTTAAGTTTTGTCTTCAGCGAGTGAAATAAATGCATGCTCGATCGGGTTGAGAACAGGTGACTGACATGGCCATTGCGGAATATTCCACTTCTATGCTTTAAAAAAAACTCCTGGGTTGCTTTCGCAATATGTTTTGGGTCATTGTCCATCTGTAAAGTGAAGCGCCGTCCGATTAACTTCACTGATTAACTCCAGACCTTATACCTGCTTAATTGATGAAGAGATAACGAAGGTATAGCCCACACCTGTCCATGAAACAACGTTGGAGTCAAATGACCAATTACATTTGATCCCTTGAAAAAGATGAGGCTATATATTAAAGAGCTGTATTTCCTAAACCCTTCCTCCAGTGTGGCTGTGAATACATGTAAATTAAAGATGGGAGACTGCACTTTAAGCCCATAGTCATTATTTAACTGTAACTTCAATATGTTTTGGTAAACAGCCAAAATAACAAAACTTGTGACCGTGTCCAAATATATACGGACCTACCTATGTGTATGCCTATGACTTGCTTTCCCCCCCATGTAGCTGTGTACCGTCCTCACTGTGAGAATCAAAAGAGAGAGATGGAGAGGATACAGGAAGAAGAGAGTCTCACACTGCCTCCGGACATCGACTACCTCTCGCTTCCCGTTTCTCTGTCCAACGAGGTGCGCGAGATATTGGATCGGGTGCGGCCCGACACCGTGAGTGTGCACACGTTCTTGATAATAATCATCTACACTGGTTTATCACCACCTCTACTATACCTCTAATCAGAGCACGTTAATGAACCGATATCACACGGCCTTTCCCGATACCTTCGGACGAGCTGTTAAGACTTTATCGGCCCAATGTGTCTGTGTGTTTTCAGTTGGGAGCGGCGACTCGTCTGCCGGGCGTCACCCCGGCCGCCATCGTCCACCTGCTCAACTACGTCAGCAAAACAGAGCGCAAAACGGCGAGCAAGAGGACGCACACTGACTTCACTTGAAACAAGTCTGTATTGTGCAAAATGGAAATAAATGATTTAAAAAATAATAATAAAAAGAAACTCTACACATGTTTACAGTGAGGTAGAAAAAGATCGATATTTTATATCATAACAATACATTTAAACGAACGAATGAATGGTAATGGTAATTCTCCAGCTCTTTATCATGCCCTGTCTAGTTCTTCTGCCCCCCTGCTGAAGAACCCGAATGGAAACTTCCACTCGGGGTGCGGTTTGGCGCGGGGGGGTTCTGGGTAAACGGTGGTGTCGGAGAAAATCACCTCAGTGGTCAGAGGAAGAGGAGAAACGATGGAACACTGGAACGAGAAAATGTGGCATGTTTGTAATTATAACAGGTTCCCCACATACACACACAGAATGCAGACAGATGTTACAGATGTTCTCCTGTAATACCCTATTCCAACGTTAAGGCAGAAAACAACACCTCACCTTCAGGATCTGACAGCTGAAGATGTATTTGATACCTAGGATGTGATTCTGGGGAAGAGCCAACTTTCCTGTCTGAGCCCAGAGGAACCTGACTGACAGAGAGACGGGCACGAGACAGCCCGTTTCACACACCTCGCCCTGTAGAGTGCAGGAACAAGAAAACGTACACACACACACACACGGGTCATGCTTAAAAAGAAAAAAAAAATTAAAACATCTTAATAAATCAGCAGTTTGTGGAGTTTAAATTCTTCTATTCTTTTTTTTTTTTTAACAATTTAAATTTAAAAAGGGAACGTGACGATCACATTATCGGTTGATTATTCGCTGATGAAAGCGGTATCAGTCTCGGTATTTAATTACCGGAGCAGGTTCTTGACATTCTTGTACGACGACCCTGCTCTGTTGTGGCTGTGACCCCGCTGTCATGGCAACCGTATCAGGGGTCCTTGTCCCACGGAGGATGCTGTAGATCTGAGCTCTCAGTGAGCTGCAGTCATCCTGCATTAACCTTAAAAATATATATATATATATATATATATATATATATATATATATATATATCTTCATCTCTATACTGTATCCATGACACTTTTTTTGTTGATGTATTTTTCATATCGTTTTGTTATCGTTCTGTTTCGGACAAATCTGCACTAATCATTTTTCCATAGTTAATAACAGTAAATACCTGAAGGTGCAGCCGGTGATGGTGTTGTGTGTGAACAGGATGGGTGCTCGGTTGGTGAGGTCGGTAGAGCACTGTCCTCCTGGGGAAAGTCCTGGTATCGTCAGCTTATGCTCAGTCAAAGTGCACATCCAATCACATAACATGTGCTGAGCAATAATCATACAATATACTGCCAATGGCGGGGGGGGTCTTCAAATGAAATGCGACATAAAACAAAAGCAACTTGTGAAACCCATATGAAAAACTAATTGCCCCCTTGTACTTCAAATCTGGTTGTGCCAACGTTAGCAGCAATAACTTCAGACAAACACAGTCTTTCACTTACTTCTACGACTAGTACTTACTCCTAGGCTATGGATCGTTGTCTTGCTGCATAATCCAGTTGGGCTTGAGTTTCAATTTACGGACTGAAGACCAGACATTTTCCTTTAGGATTTTCTGGTAGAGAGCAGAATTAATGATGCCCTCAATTCTTGGATGCTCTGAAGCAGCAAAGCATCCCCACACCATCACACTTCCACCACCATGCTTGACCGTGGGTATGATGTTCTTTTTGTGGAATTCTGTGTTTGGTTTACACCAGATGTAACGGGACTCCTGTCTTCCAAACAGTTCCACTTTCCACTCATCAGTCCACAGAACATTCTCCCAAAAGGTTTGAGGATCATCAAGGTGCGTTTTGGTAAAATTCAGACGAGTCTTAATGTTCTTCTGGGTCAGCAGTGGTTTTCATCTCACCACTCTTCCATGGAGGCCATTTTTGCCCAGTGTCTTTCTGAAATCGTGAACAGTGACATTTATTGATGCAAGAGAGACCTGTAGGTCCTTTGGTGGTGTTCTTGGCTCTTTTGTGACTTCCTGGATGAGTCGCTGCTGTGCTCTTCGAGGAATTTTGGAAGGTCGGCCACTTCTGGGAAGGTTCACTACCGTGCCAAGTTTTTCCATTTGGAGATAACGGCTCTCACTGTGGTTCTTTGGAGTCCCAGAGCCTTTGAAATAGCTTTGTAACCCTTCCCAGACTGATGTATTTCAATCACCTTCTTCCTCATCATTTCTGGAATTTCTTTCAACTTTGCCATAGTGTGTTACTGGGTAAGACCTTTTAACCAACTTCATGCTGCTGAAAAAGTTCTATTTAAGTGATGATGTGATTGAACAGGGTTTGCAGTAATCAGGTCTGGTTGTGTCTAGTCCAGCTGAACCCCATTATCAATGCAGTTCCATAGATTTGGGGAATTTGTAATGATGGGGGCAAATACACTTTCACACAGGCCCAGATGGTATTGGATGACTATTTTGCTTCAATAAATAACGTTATAATAAAAAAAAACAACTGCATTTTGTGTTCACTCGGGTCGCCTTAGTTTTATCTTAGATTTTATTTTTCATTTCTGAAACAATTTAGTACGAGATATACACAAAAACAGAAGAAGTCAGGATGGGGGCAAATACTTTTAACAAACACAGCACGTTATTACATTCTATCACATGAGGGAAAATCACATTTTAATTACCATTAAAATTATTTGTAAAGTGTTTGAGATTTGAAAAAAACAAAACAAAAAAAAAACCCTCTTTTGGAGCATTTTTGAGTAATGACTCGTAGTAGCATAATCACAGAGCTCCTATACAAAAGCCATTGGCAAAAGATTGGCAGGTCTGTCAGCACCGCCCCTAAACTCCATTTAGTCCACGTTTTTTGCGACGGGGTGTTTTTCTTTATCTAAGAAGAGAGGTTAGTAATAATAATGTGCTGTAGACACTGCATAGGATGTTACAGTTGGGTCAGTCAGCACTTTACTGCCCAGTGTAAATCTGTGCAGATAAACGTGATTTTTATAAGGGGTAATATCGCAAAACATAATAATAAAAGGTTTCCTTAGAGCACATGCCTACCCAACAGCCATTATTCATTATTAAGCTCAGTGGTTGGAGTGGTTCAAGCCCCAGCACTGCCAAGCTATCACTGTTGGGCCCTTGGGTAAGACCCTTAACCCTCAATTGCTCAGTTGTATAAATGAGATAAATGTAAGTCGCTCTGGATAAGTGCGTCTGCCAAGTGCCATAAAATGTAATGTAATGTAAAAGGAAGAGAAAACTGCAAAAGGATACAGGTCCAGGTTGTCCACCAAACCATCCAATCACTGGAGTCCCAACCTCCAAGCCAACCAATGGAAATTTAGGAGGAGATGAGGGTGTGTCCAACTGTAACACAGTTCATTCATTAATAAAGTTTACTTATTACTATTATTAATTCTTGCTATACTTTACCATTACTGTTCCCAAACTCTTCTTTTACTATACACTACCGGTACTGTTACTATATTCTGCTGTTACCGTTTATGTTCTACTGATGCCGTTACTACATTACACTATACACAGCAATAAAGAAAAATGGTGAAAGCATCCAAACCTGAAACTGGACAGCATGTTGTTGCAGTATCTGCGTGCCAAAACTAGCATCCGAAACATTGACTATTACGACTGCTGCTGTAATTTCTCCTGCGCTGGTGTACGTAATCACATATTCCACCTGAAATGGACAGGAAAAAGTGTGTTAGCTTTGGCAGGTGCTAACAGAGTACTAATGCGGAGGATTTCACAACAGAAGACGGAGTAGCTTCTTAACCGTTTTCTGAGAAGTTCGGACAGTATCATCTGTATCCTTCGGAACTTCAGAATTTAGCAAACTACCTGCGATGTCCCTCTTCTCTGATGATGATTACGCAGTGTTTCTCTAACATAACTCTTTGAAACCACCTAGCTAATGGTACTATTTTGGCAAAAATCTTCACACTGACCTTTGTCACCACGTTCATACAGGAACCATTGTGCTCAGCGAGTTCGGGTGGGTTGACCAGTGGGATAACGGGTATCTAAAGTTGTGGGGTCCATAGATTGTTTAGTCGGACATGTTTTTTTTTTTAAAGTATGCATGAATAATGAATAAATACTTGAATTATTTAAATAATTTGAATAAATAATCAGTTTTAGCTTAAAAAAAAATAAAAAATACCATAATCTTCGATATGTCCATTTCTGAGGGACGTGGAACCTGTAAAATTTGAGATCTGACTTAAGAGCATCAATTCTCAGGCAATACGTTATACGATAGATATTACTGTATGTAGCCAAAACATTTCTCAAGTTTGACGCAAGACATTAATAAATGATTCCACTGTAAACTTTTAATATTTGTTATCAAGGTTAACCGACAACTCAGCGTTGTTCTTCCAAACACTTACCCTTATGAGACTGAACCCTGTGAAATAGGAGCTAAAACTCAGACCGCTGTCTCGTCTACACGACTGAGCACTCACAACTCGGGAACAGGACAAAGAGCCAGAACGCAGAAACTCTGAACAAGAAATAGATAATTTGTACAAAATTGGACTTTTTAACTGGCATTAGTGGATAAAATTCGACTGAGCCATACTTGCGGGATTGCGGTCGACGCATGACGAAGACGCCGCGCCTGACGACGGCTGTCTGAGCACGCTCGCTATGGATGTGGTGTTGTAATACGTCAGAATGACATCATCAACCTGCAAAAGACAGAACGTGAAGGTGATGCGCCATCATTCACAGAAAAAACGCTCCTGATAATTCTGCATTAAAGACTTGGACATGGCGAATGGTCAAAGAGACTAGCAACAGTGTTCCTACGTCTTTAACCACTTCTCAACTTGGAAGCACATTCAGAAGTTATATTTGAATACACTGTGATTAACAAACCTTATAAATGCTCGGGTTCTGAGCGCCGTTGACCTCCGCTAATGAGAAATGAGGAGAAAAGATGGAGAACGGCCCTTCAGAGGCAGCAGGTGCAGTCTGTGCTGAGCCGTCTGAATCGGAAAAAAAATTATCAAAAGATTATCTTTTAATATTTATAGAGATATATGCAACCATAATCCTGCATTCACAAGATTCTCGTGCTTTACGAAAGGGTCCAAATATCACATTTCAATTGTCTGTTGGAATACACTATTGAATAGAAAAGACTTAGAGTTTATTTATTTTAATTTTTTTAATAAATGAGTTATAAATTGAACTGAATCGATATTTGTTGTGAGCATTTGCCTTTCAAGCTGTATAAATTCCCTTACATTCGCTGTTGAACATTTTTATAAAGAAACCCGTTCCTGATTTTTCCTGCATCTCGGAGAATCCGCCACAGTTTCTGCAGCTTTCTGGGTTCATCTGAAAAGTGTTTGATTACTGAATATCTTACTTGCTTTAACCATATATACACATTTCTCTGTAACATTCAATTGTTTAAAAATTGAACATGAAACCTTTGTTCTTTACTGCGGACACACGAATGCTAAAGACATCAAATAAATACCTAAGAGAAAATGTATGTAAAAAGGTAGTTTAGAACTTTGCACAGTACTGTACGTTTTAGTGCACAGGGCTAGGGTTACATTTTGGGATTGATTAGAGGCTCGTTTGCATGTTGCACAATTATATACACAAGTAAACAAGGACTGTATAAACAAGGACTGTATATTGTTTGCTTGACATATTCTGTGTTGTATACTTTATATATTGCAAATTCAGATATTGTACGATTACACACGAGTAAACACAAATATTGTGCAATGTATATTATATACCTATTCTGTATTGTGCACTACATATTGCATATTGTCTTTACAAGTTGATCATTATATACTTATATATTGTGTTTTGTATACTTTACACATTGTGTATTGTCTTTACATATTGAATATTATATACTTTACATATTGAGTATTGTATACTTTACATACTGAGTATTATATACTTTACATATTGAGTATTGTATGCTTTTACCTATAGAGTATTACATACTTTACATAGAGTATTGTATACTTTACATATTGAGTATTGTATACTTTACACATTGTGTATTGTCTTTACATATTGAGTATCGTATACTTTACATATTGCGTATTGTCTTTACATATTGATCATTATATAGTTATATATTGTGTTTTGTATACTTTACACATTGTGTATTGTCTTTACATATTGTGTATTGTCTTTACATATTGTGTATTGTCTTTACATATTGAGTATTGTATACTTTACATATTGAGTATTGTATACCTTACACATTGTGTATTGTCTTTACATATTGAGTATTATATACTTTACACATTGTGTATTGTCTTTACATATTGAGTATTATATACTTTACATATTGTGTATTGTCTTTACATATTGAGTATTATATACTTTACATATTGAATATTATATACTTTACATATTGAGTATTGTATACTTTACATATTGAGTATTGCTTTTACATATTGACTATTATATACTTTACATATTGTGTATTGTATAACTGCATGCAAAGCAGCTGACTGTAAAAGGTGTAGGGATTGGTTAAACAGCTCATTATCATATTGCAGGCTGAGCAGATCATTACAATTGTATTACTAAACGTCATGGAGATAAGCGTCGATGTAGCGAGACAGAGTGAGAGAAGACGAGCGTTACCGTTACCGCTCCCGCTCCGAACGCAGAACAGAGAACCCGTATCTGTCACCAGCTGAGGGTCCACATTGGCTCGGAACATCAGCCAGCTCTCGATGCACACTCCAGCCCTTAAACCAGACAAGAATACAACAGGTAGATAAAACAGATAGGTATCTGTTCATCATTATATGTGACGACACTGCAGGATCTTGGGTTTCTTTCCCGTTCTTTTTCCACCCAGTGAGACAGACAAACATGTCCGCTACAGACTCGAGATAATATCGTAAACTGTGACAAAAGTTAGGTGATTAGTGATATTTAAGAAAACAGAATATAAACTCACCTTGTTTCTTGCCTACAGTTATTGAACACAGAGCTCAGATCAGCGATGCCGCAGTCCACAACATCGCAGCAGCAGCCAATATCGCAGAAATCAGGAGTGACATTGCAGGTGCAACCTAAAGAACAACAAACAACACTGTAAAGTTTCGCCTGAAGATTCACCTTATCCACTGCACGAGATAATTTATTATAAATCCTGACTTATTAGCTTAAAATCCTGACATTAAAACGAGATCAAGTCAATATTTGAAAAGATTTTTTTTAAATAAAGATTTCAACTTCAGTACATCAGAACTGTGTAGAAATGACTTTAATATTTGGTGGTCTGGGTACCATCAGAAGCTTGTGTGATTGGGGTTTGGACCGTGGACACGACTGGACCATCAGTATTGGCTCTGGGTCCGAAGTCTGGAGAATCTGTTGAATTCACATCCATTACAAAGTCTGCTGTTGAATTAACGCCATCAGTAAAAGGATGATCACTCAGATCCGTCGGAGGTTGGTTTGTATAACCTTGGGAACGTGGACACAGCGGCAATGTGTACACACAAAACGCCACGACGAGCTGCACGATGACACAACGGGTCGGCATCTTACTCCACAACTGTTCATTACAATACAGTAAACATCTCTGCGTTATTAAGTTACATGATGTGCTTTTTTATGTAAATTAAACCCGCTTAGCGTGCATCGTTACGCCGCCATTCCCGTTGTCAAGGAAGTCTTATGTTAAGAAACTTCCGTGTTTGCTGTTGCTCAGCCAATCAAGGCGTCGGAAAAATATAACGTCATGACGTAACCACAATACGCCATATTTTTGAGAGTCACATGAATTAATCGATTTTTCGATTTTTATTGTTTGTTGTATTGTTGTTGTTGTTGTTTTGGTTTTTTTAAATTACATATAGATATAGAGAATATGTAATATTACTGTTTATACACATACAGTACATCGCTAAGGGCTTGAGGAGCGTTAATGTATTAGACGCTTCGGTTTACTGCATTATATTGTAATGTGTGTTGTTGTTTTCGTGGTTTAACGTTAAACGTTAACAATTGCAATTCTATAAAATAATTAGTTGATATTAATATATGATAAAGTTGTCGGAATTTTGTGGCGGGTCGGGGGGTGGGGGGTCTTGCTTTTGATACTTCCGGAATCCATGAGCACGTGATGTGGTTGCTAAGCAACGTCTGTTGTTGGCGTTGCTAATCACGCAAGAAGTACTGTAGACAAAAAAAGTAGAAACCGAATGTCAGAAAGTTTAAAATAAAAATGGCTTTACAGGTAAAACAAATATATATAGCATTTAAAATCACTGTATTAGAAATTCAACAGTATTTAATATATCCCTGTTTGTTTGTTGTTGTTGTTGTTTTTGTTGTTGTTTACAATTATAATTACCAATGAATATCTAAGACTTCAAGCAGACTTGATGTCAACATAGCACAGTGTACTCCTAGTCATTTCATTTCAGTCACTCTTATACATCGTGTGGTTGTTGGGTGTTTTTTTTTTTTTTTTTTTTTTGTATGTTACTGTACATGATGATCTTGAGACTCCAGGATTTGTTCTGCATTCATGCAAATGGATGAGACAAAAATAAAATTTGACTTGACTTTGTGTTTATCCAGTTGACGGCAGTTAAGGACGAGGACCTGCAAGCGACAAAGGTCAAAGGTCCTGGTCCGGGTCTGCTCAGCATGTCTGACTCCGATGCAGACACCATGGACACAGAGGGAGAAGATGAGAGCGAGGCTGAAACAGAGCAGGACATTTCTATCTCCATTCAGGATCCTGGTCCTGTCTCTACCGACAGAGAGACATCTTTCCCTCAGACTCCACCTAAAACTGACGGAGACCTCCGCATACGCACTGTCCTGTGGGTACACACACACTTTAGGGAACACTAATGTCCTGTTCAGCAGCCTCCATCTCATACTTAGATACACACCTGCCGGCAGGAGGCGACTGCACAAAATCAAAACATACAGCCAGGATCAATGTGACACAACTATTTCAAATAGTGAACAGGACCTTGCTGTGAGTACTAAAAATAAAAATCGTAACCATGTGAACATCATTGCTTTCACAGTGCAGTTTATAACATCGCATTAAAGTAGCAGTTTGTTTTAAAGGTTCAGTTTGTAACCCTGCTTAAAATGACAAAAACCCTTTTTGTTTGTAACGTCTCCTTAAAGGTGCAGGTTGTAATGTTGTTTTAAAGGTGTGGTTTGTAATGTTGTTTTAAAGGTGTGGTTTGTAATGTCGTTTTAGAGGTGCAGTTCGAAATGTTGCATTAAAGGTGCATTTTGTAATGTTGTTTTAAAGGTGCAGTTTGTAACGTTCCTTTAAAGGTGCAGTTTGTATTGTTGCATTAAAGATGCGGTTTGTAATGTTACTTTAAAGGTGTAGTTCCTAACATTGCTTTAGAGGTGCAGTTTGTAATGTCGCATTCAAGGTGCAGTTTGTAAAGTTGCTTTAGAGGTGCAGTTTGTAATTTTGCTTTAAAGTTGCAGTTTGTATTATTGGTTCAGATTTGCAGTTCATAACGTTCTTTTAAAGGTGCAGTTTGTAATGTTGTTTTAATGGCGCAGTTTGTAGCGTTTCTTTAAAGGTGCAGTTTCTAACACTGCATTAAAGGTATAGTTTGCAATGTTGCATTAAAGATTCAGTTTGTAACATTGCTTTAGAGGTGGCATTTGTAACGTTGCATTAAAGATGCAGCTTGTAATATTGCTTTAACCGTGAGGTTTGTAACATTACTTCAAAATGAACATCACTTTAAAAGTGAGCTTTGTAATTGCTTAACAAGTCCATTCTGTATGTCACTTTAAAGTTGCAATTTGTAAAAAATAATAATAATAATAATAATAATAATATTAATAATAATAAAAAATTTAAAGGTGCAGTTTATAACATTTGTTTTTCTAGATCTATATTAATCACAATTACCATCAACAAAGATACCTTGGAAGATACCTTCGGGATTCTCAAAATCATCATGCAGTGACTCACACTAGTTTTTAGGTTTTGAGTGTTCACCTTTTTTTTCTGGCCCAGAAATTTGCTCCACTTGAAGGTGGAACAGATTTGCACTAGCTCCACCCCTTTATTTAAATTTAATATTCAGCTCACACGGTATACATGGTTTCAGCAGAGTGGATGGGGCCAGTATGGGGAAGGGAAACTTAGTCAGTGCATTCAGTACAACCAGCAGAGGTCTGTACCTAAATTACAAACTGCTGCTTTAATTTACTCTCATTACAAACTGCTGCTTTAAATGGCCACTAGGAGCAATCTTGGTGATCATCTACTGTATTGGTCAGCGATCTCGGCCTAGTTAGTTTGCTTACTCGTATTTTTAAGAAAAATCCCAAACGCTAAAATGTTCCTCTGTTCTGTTCCAGTCAGTGCGGCTGTGAGGTCATGACCTGTCAGTTCAGTAATGACGGGACTCTGCTCGCTGTTGGACTCACTGACGGCTCGATCAAGGTTCATCCACATCCTTAAACACTGACGTGTGTATGTGTGTGTGTGTGTGTGTGCTTGGTCTAAAAAGATGAAGATAAGATACACTGAATGTTAATGTTTCTGTGTTTAAAGGTCTACAGCACTGACAGAGGGGAACTGCTTCACATTCTGAGAGACCGAGATAGCATTGTCTGCTCTCTGCCTGTCACCAGCTTGTGCTTCACACACACCAGCCAAACACACAGCGTCATGCTGGCTACCTGTGAGACCAACTTGCACACACACACACACACAGACACACACACACACAGACACACACACACACACACACACACACACACACACACACACACACACACACACACACACACCACACTCACCATTTGAACTCTCATTACTTGAAGATAAGTCGTGATTGCATAAGTATTCACCACTGTTGCTGTAAAACTATATCTAAAGTCATATCATTTGCTGAATGGAATCAACCTTTGTGCAAATAAAATCACACCATCTCAATATAAAGACACCTGTTCCTGGAAGAAGACAGAGTTTGTTAGCCAGTGTGCCTAAGCAAACAACATCATGAAAACCATCAAAATAAAGTTCTGGAAATTCTTCAAATCCCAATCTTTGAACATCCCGTGTAACATTAAAAGGATTTAATCCATTATTTAAAAAGAAAAATAGAAAGAATATGGAGTAAACCATGACCAGAAATCAGTGATTGGCCAACACAGGTATTAGTCAGAGCAGCAGGGGCAAGAAGATATGGACAGAGCCACAGCTCAGATGAGAGTAGCTGTTCTACCAAAATCTGTTGCGAAAGAAAAAAAAGACTTAAGAATTTTGGAGACTGTGAAAACATTGGAGGGAAAAAAACAACTGTATGTTTTGGCCTTGGTTCAGAGTGCTACATTTGGTGGAATCCCAACAGTGCAATCAGTCACACTGAGAATACCATCCCAACTGTAACGCGTGGTGGTGGTGGTAGCATCATGGTATGGGGGTTGAGGGCAAGCTAGACGGAGCAAGAGACCTGAATGAATCGTTTTCAGTTAATATTAAGTGGAGTATGCTTTCTCTCTGTATTTTAGATGCCAGTGGGTTTGTGAGGTGCTGGTATGTGTGGGGCCGGCAGTGTGTGTGGCGGCTGAAGGAAGCGAGGAATAGCGGAAAAAGTGAAGTAGGAGAGCAGAGGCAGACCCTCTGTCTGTCCGTTTCTCCATCCGGTGAACAAGCAGCGACCGGTGGCTCTGATTCAGCCATACATCTGTATGATCTCAACACCCAGCAGAGAAAACAGACCTGCAAGGCCAGGTACCAACACGTAGGTAATACCCAGTTTCCCCATCACACTTTTTAGTGCTCATGCTTTGACTTGATGTGTCTTTGTGAAAACTTTCCTTCAGCTCGACGAGGACAGCAATGGACGGGCACAGCTCACGCGTCTTTGCCATGACGTTTCATCCCGACAGAGACACGGAGTTCGTTTCGGGAGGATGGGACAACACTATTCAGGTTTTTCATTATTATTTAATTTACAATATGTTAGTGTCATATAATCAGTAATATAATGACGTTGTGTTTTTGGCTTTGTTTTTAGTTCTGGGACACCAGACAGCAACATGCAGTCAGGTACGATATTTATATTCCCATTCAATATATATTATTGAACTTATAAAGTAGTGACCATAATGCTGCTGTTAATATTTGCTAATTTTTTTTTTTTTTTTTAATTAACTTTAATCAGAATGCTCTACGGTCCTCATGTGTGCGGTGAGGCCCTTCACATTGACCCATCAGCCAATCAGATTCTGTCCGGTTCCTGGAGGAAATACACCACCCTGGAGGTAAAAAAAAAAAAAAAGTTATTTTGTTTTAAAATAAATGAATTGTAAGGACAAGGCAATCGAAACATGTCACAATGACACAAGCTTTTCAGGGATATTCAGAATGACATGCTGTGATTGTGAAGTGGGTGGAGCTTTGTCCCAAAAGTGCAGTGATCACAAAAGTGAAAAAGAAAAAAAAAAACCCGATTACATTACTCTCGATCCTTGGTGTTTTTATTACTACAGTTTAAGAGAACACAAGCACAAGATTTATTCAAAAATCTAAAATAATAATAATAATATTGTTTTAAATGCGTTCTTCATTAAATGTAGGTGTGGGATTACAGTTCAGGCAAGAAAGTGAGCAGTGTTCCCCCAGACCCACACGGAGATAGCATGGTGAGCATACATATACACACCTACACACACACACACACACACACATTACGACTGACTGGTATTCCTCTCATTACCTAATCACAGATCTACACGTGCCAGTGGTTGGGTCGAGATCATATCGTGGCAGCTGGAGGTCATGCTAACGCACTGAGGGTCGTCGATCGCCACAGTCAAACGGTGCGTATCACCGAAACATTACGCTAAACATGACCCGAAGAGATTTCGAATGGGCGCTTAAAAATATTGGCACCACCGCGTGTCATTTGGAAGGAGGCTGTGAAGGTAGGTCTTATTTTTTTTGGCAAGCGAGATTAAAAAAAAAAAAGGGCAAGGACACCATTTGAAGGAGTCCTTCTTGGAAAGGACTGAAGGTCCTTACGTATATGTAAGAAATAAACCACTGTGTGTGGTACTGTTTTAGTAATACTGCTGATTATTTTCTTATAACAGCACATCCCCAACTGTTTTATTCCTCATATACCTCAGCAAATTCCCAATGATGACATTTTTCTATTTATTGAATAACAACATGCATTTTTGATTCGTTTTAGTTATACCTAATGTTTGCGGAACATTCACGAAGCAAGTTAGTTCCTGTTCCGCTTAATGATTTGCTGCTGCACAACTGTAAGAACTGGTGTTATGGAAAATTAATCATCTCCTCTCTCTCTCTCTCTCTCTCTCTCTCTCTCTCTCTCTCTCTCTCTCTCTCCCTCTCTCTCTCTCTCTCGCTTTCTCTCTCTAAAGGTGAAGGCACGGTTGTTTGACTTACCCTCTGCCGTGTTCAGTTCTTCCATCTGTCCATCTGGAAGGTGGGCGGGACTTATAGCGGCCACCTCCGGGGACCAAGTGTTCCTATTGGTCATTGATCAGCAAGAAAAGAACCCTCTCTGAACACTCATAGAGGGCTTAGCTCATTGCAAAGTCTTGCTCCTGTGATTGTGATGGTTCTACGCTTTGTATTCTTCTGTTCTGATCTCCTAGTTCTGATTTTGGTTTTGTCCGGATCCTGTTCTTGACTCTATCTAGTTTAGCCTTTTTCACAGTTTCTGAAGTCTCCCCTGCCCTTTTGTGTTGTTTACCCTCGACTTGATCAAACAAACTCAGTTCTGCGATCGCATCCAACCCTGTACAATTCCTGACATTAAACCTGATGATCAATACTTAATAATTTAGTGTTCAGAGACAACACCTTAAGTCAATATTTACGCAAGAAAAGTCATATTGCATAAGCAGATTGTGGTTTGAAACAACAGTAGTACATTCCAGCGGATAGCGTTGCTGTTCAATCCTGACTGTATGGAGTTTCTTTGCATGTACTCCCCCTGTCCTTGAGAGTATCCACACAGACTTCCTCTTGCCTCCCAAAAATATGCCAGTAGGAGGATTGGCTAAGATTAATTGCCGCTAGGTTTAAATGAGTGTGTGGTGCAATACCCTCTGGTTCTATCATAAGTCATCACTCTCCTCATACAGTGCCTTGGTTTTGGTTCAGGAGACTCAGATACCTGTTTTGTCACTGGCAACAGCTAGATTAGCCTTTGTAGTCCTGGGCTGGGGAATCAGGCTGACACATGGATGCACCTCTGTCCAAGGCCCTCCTTTAAAGTGTGTTGTAAACTGTGTGTGTTGTATCCTGAATATCAACCAATGTAAGACACTCCTTTGCTTCTGTAAGCCTTGTCTATTGCCCTGCCTTGCTTCCTGTTTGAGCTATTTACCTTCCACTCTTACACAGCAGCATATTTGCTTGGGTACCGACACCATCAGCAGAAATCTTATGACCCAGGAAATTACTTTTATTTAATTTCATCTTAATGCCCGTCTTAACTAACCTCAAAGAAATTGGGAGACATTATTTTAACCCCACCCCCAAAGCTATTGGGAAACATAATTTTAGCCCCACTCCCAAAGATATTGGGAGACATAACTGTGACCCCACCCCTAAAGCTATAGGGAGACATAATTGTGACCCCACCCCCAAAGCTATTGGGAGATATAATTTTGGCCCCACACCCAAAGCTATTGGGAGACATAATTTTAGCCACACCCCCAAAGCTATTGGGAAACATAATTTTAGCCCCACTCCCAAAGATATTGGGAGACATAACTGTGACCCCACCCCTAAAGCTATAGGGAGACATAATTGTGACCCCACCCCCAAAGCTATTGGGAGATATAATTTTGGCCCCACACCCAAAGCTATTGGGAGACATAATTTTAGCCCCACCCCCAAAGCTATTGGGAGACATAATTTTGGCCCCACCCCCAAAACTATTGGGAGACATAATTTTGGCCCCACCCCCAAAGCTATTGGGAGACATCAGTATACAGTATCAGCAAATTCTACAGGAAAATATCAGGACATCTGTTCATGAACTGAATCTCAAGAGAAAGTGGGTCATGCAGCAAGACAACGACCCTAAACACACGAGTCATTCTACCAAAGAACGGTTAAAGAAGAATAAAGTGAATGTTTTGGAATGGCCAAGTCAAAGTCCTGACCTTAATCCAATAGAAATGTTGTGGAAGAACCTGAAGCAAGCAGTTCATGTGAGGAAACCCACCAACATCCCAGAGTTGAAGCTGTTCTGTACTAAAAGCTCCAAGCTGGTGTGCAGGACTGATCAACAATTGCCGGAAACGTTTAGTTGCAGTTATTACTGCACAAGGGGTTCACACCAGATACTGAAAGCAAATGTTCACATACTTTTGTTAAGGAATACTTACAGATATGCAATATTAGATCATTTTCCTCAGTAAATAAATGACTAAGTATAATATTTTTGTCTCATTTGTTTAATTGTGTTTTCTTTATCTACTTTTAGGACTTTTCGGATGATGTTTTAGGTCACATTTATGCAGAAATACAGAAAATTCTAACTTTCTAACTTTCAAGCACCAGATAAGTGAGGACTTATGGCAAAAACATTAAAAAATATTCAACATTCTCTGTGTGTGTGTGTGTGTGTGTGTGTGTGTGTGTGTGTGTGTGTGTGTGTGTGTGTGTGTGTGTGTGTGTGTGTGTGTGTGTGGTATACACCCATCTGAAAAATAGCTCATAGCTCATTTGCTCTGAGGGGAAAGTTTGAGCCATTGCCAAGCTTCTGGAAATGTTTACTTTCAGCGATTGGTCCACTCAAGAGATGTTTTTCATAGCAGTTCAAAGTTTAGCTTGCATGAGGGACAGTCTGGAAAGACACAATTTTAACAGTGTCAAAAGCTGGTAGGAAATCCAGTAATCCAGTAATATAATGGCTATAAAGCACCACATAGACTGAAATCATGAACATACTGAATATATTTATATATAGTATCTTCTGAATGTGTGCTGTACCTGCACATATAGAGGAATCATTTACAAGATTAATCAGTCAATGCAGAATGAGATCCTAATGCCATTCGTTTAATTATGTCACATTGAAACTTTTGTTCTAGAGCTTCTGTTCACATTGCTATGCAGTTCAAATGAAATTTATTTCTATTCATCATGAATTCCCAAACTTAAAAGACAAAAGAAAATTGTAATTTGCTCTAAAATTGGCCACAGCTGTGCAGACTTAGTTCCTGTGAACATACTATTAGCCATCTCTCCACTTTTCTATGAATCGCACTACATCAGACGGTCCCTAAGCCAAGTCTGAGATGTGGACAGTGACAAATGTGGAATTTAACCGTGCCTGACTATAACAGCTCTGAACTTCAGGAACCTCCAAATTAGAGGGACAGAGAGAGGTGGATGGAGTAAGAGGAGCGGGAAAAAAGGAGAGTGAGCAAACACCAATCCAAAAGCTCTAACAGGTTAGAAAGAAAACCCTATGAAACTTCATATAAACATCTAACAAACATTACGTCTTTGAACACGAGAGAAGAGAAGCACTGCAACTGGAACTCAGATCAAATAAAGACGCTGCAAAGGACAGGAGTAAGATTTCAGAGGGAAGTTTCAGAGGGAAGCAGTGGCACTTGCACAGCATGAAGGTTCATCTTAAATATCTTTACTAACGGAATCTATTTGGAGAATCAGATCTTTGTAATAGGACATCCAGAAATTTACAAAATGGACAAGGAGGAAGAACCCTTGAGTTATGAAGACACCATAAACAAGGCAGCCAGTGCAATCTATCGTTTTCCTCTGGTTGAGGTGCAAGGCATACCTCTCATGAGCTGGATCGCTCACAACTGGAGCTCCGTTTGGGCTTTCCGACCGGATCCGTCCGATTTGCTCATCTCCACCTACCCTAAAGCAGGTAAAAACACTGAGTCATCACAAACTAGGACCAGTCTCTGTTGATCAGTATATAGAATGCTTTTACAGCCTAATTCAGGAATTAGCAATGGGGTTTTATTCAGAATATAACGCTCATGAGCTCTAAAGGGCAATGCATTATAGTATGTGTAATTAGAAACTGATAGGACATGGCGGTGTAATGAAGTGGAATTACTATTACCAGCCCAATGATTACAGCGATCTACTAATGATTACAATTGTTTATTCATACAACAAGTCACACTTTTCCCCCATTTATAGTTATATTTAATGTTGTGGAATGACCAGGAAACACGATTTCCTGTTCTGTTGTACCTTACAGCAGCCCTAAAAAGTTGTTCCCCTCACCAGCCTCTCTTTTATTTCTGTCTTGAAGTTAATAAGACCTAGAACAAACAAACAAACAAATAAACAAAAAACGCATTTCAAGTTACAGATTTACTTCTGAGACTGTTACAAATTGCTAACACTGGAGACTCCTTCCATAAACGTTAAATAAACGTCTCCTTAGAGAAACCTCACCACGATTATCTAATAGAATGATTATCTTTTAACGTTACAGATGTCAACGGAGAGTAATAGCCTTTGCTCGTGAACAGTCTGATTGAAACCAGTACCGCCTGGAACGTTACATTTTGGTCTCCAAATCTCAAAGATATAGTGGTTACAGTTTTAGACACACTACACAATGTCCTTGTGCAAAATCCCTGAGCAAAAAGGAAGATGTAACGTCAGATAGTCACAAGTTTGCCACCAAGGTCCATTTGCTTTCAAAATTATGTTCATCAGTGTTTAACTCAAAGGTCAACAAACGTGTCGATGAATTCCTGATTTACTCCAAATCTGGAGCTGGATAGATTTCAGAATACTACAAATCAGAAATGCAAATTAATTTGTTTCCCCTCAAGAGAATTAGTACAAAACAAGTCTAGCTTTTCTTATACCTGAACACACAACTAATCTGGGGCTTTCTGACAAGCTTACAATTCTTTAAAATAGTTTTTCCTGTCTGTATTTTTATAATAGGTAAATCTAAAAAGTTTGGCCCAATTCACTACAATTCCCTGTGGAAACCACCTCTCACTGTCCTAGAGAGCACAGGTTGCCAGTTTGCAAGGGGAATTTTCCGATGTGTTTTTGCATCTACCTGGTCAGGCACGCCTTATAGAGCATAGACCACATCAAGACTCCTCCAGATGTGGTTGTACATGAGAGTAATCGAAGAGTACAGCAGAGCGATTGGAGCAGCTCCTTGGTCTTAATGCCCAAGGCTGATGGGTCAGTCCGTTTGTGTGTGTGTGTGTGTGTGTGTGTGTGTGTGTGTGTGTGTGTGTGTGTGTGGTGTGTGTGTGGATTTAGGAAAGTCAATGCAATGTCTAAATTTCACACATACCCAATGCCATGGATTGATAAATTGTTCATTCGGTTAAGTGCAGCTCGCTTTTATTCGACACTAGATTCAAGCAAAGTGGGATTGGCAGAGTCTCTTGACTCTAATATCCCATGAAAAAAAAAGACTTTTTCCACTTCATTTGGGTTACACCAATTTGTCACCCTTTAGTTTGGTTTATTTATAACCACAGCGGTGTTTCGACATCTCATGGACAGAATACTCCACCCTCAAAACCCATATATTGCTACTTATTTAGATATAATCATTTATAGTAATGATTGGAAGCAGCATTTACATCGGAGAGCTGTCCTAAGATCCTTGAGATCAGCTGGACTCAGAGTAAATCCATGTGCAACTGGATAGGTGGACATGTAGTATCTGGGCTTCCACTTGGGCCTTGAGAAGAAGTGTCCCTATATTGAGAAGTCGGCAATGATTGCAGCCTGCCCAAGCCCAAAGACAAAAGAAGGATTGAGGCAGTTCTTGGGGCTGGTTGGCTATTATTGTAAGCTTGGACTTAGTTTTTCAGGCATCACCAGCCTTTTGACTGACTTCACTGAAAAGGGAGTGCCAGATCCGGTCCAGTTGACAGCTGAGTTTGCCAAGGAATTGGATTTTTGCCAAGTAAAAGAGATTTCATGTGGGGGCCTGCTGTTGTATTCTCCTACCTTTTCTCTCCCTTTTGTTCACAAGACTGACATGTCAGACAGAGGGCTGAGGACCATTTTGTCCCGGGGTCAGGGGAGGAGCACCCCATGCTGTAGATCAGCTGAATGCTCTCGGTCTGGAAAAGTAAGTACAGCATGATCGTGAACGTGTGTCTGGCCATAAAGAGAGTGGTCCTCACCCGCTGATACTACCAACTGGGTGCCCCCTCTGTTCCGATCATGCCCCATTGGAATGGCTCCACTACATGAAGTATGCAAATGCATGGATCTCTCATTGGTATCTGGCAGCCATTCATGTTCGCGGTGTTCCACAGGCCAGGGGCGCAGATGGAAGTGGTGGATTTTCTCTCTTGTCATGGCACAGAGGAGTCAGCTGCAGGCCGATTGGGTGGTAGGGTTGTGACAGTGGGGGCATGGTAGACCATCAGCAGCAGACAAGGAGGATGTACATTGAACCAGCAGGTAATGTGATGATTCTCACCTGTGAACTTGAGGGAGAGAAACACCCCAAAATACTGAGACTGTGTTTTATTTTGCTTTTTCCTTTGAGTTCTTGAAAATGCTTTAAAAAGTGCTAGTTGAAAAAAATAAAGCAAGCCCCAAAGCTCTGTCTCCCGAGTCCTCCTTCCCACCTACCTTTACACACACACTGGGTTCTACATATGCTAATGTCAAAAATGTGTTCATCTATAAAACAGGTACCACATGGACCCAGGAAATAGTGGATCTGCTGCTGCATAATGGAGATGCTGAGATTTGCAAGAGAGCTCCAACTATTGTACGGATCCCATTTCTGGAGATCAATTCGCCTCCGCCTATTCCGTCAGGTAAAAATACATGGTCACAAAATTGATATCCTTTATAAAGCAAGCATTCCTTACTAAACCCTGCTATCATGAAGATCATGATATGTGTTTGTTCTAATATATGATAACAACATCGCTTAATAACATTGTAATAACTCATCTCCATCACTTGAAAATACTACAAATTCAAATGTGGAGGTGTGTGATGGCGTACTTGGTACAGCGATTGGGATGGTATGCAAGTTGTAATGGGTCCAGGGTGACAGGTAATGTCAGAGGTGATGAAATCTCTAACCAGCCTTTCAAAGCACTTCTGAGGTCACAACTGAGGTCACGGCTACTGGGCAATAATCGTTGTGACAGGCAGGCAGGCTGGGGTTACACACATACACACATACATTATATGGCCAAAAGTATGTGACACCTGACCATCACAGCCATATGTAGGCCTTCTCCACCTTGTAGCTCAGTGCTTAAGATGTTGCTACTGATCAGAAGGTCATGAATTCAAAATCAAGCACCGTCAAGCTACCACTGTTGGGTTCTTGAGCAACGTCCTTAACTCTTCAGATGTATAAATTAGATAAATGTGTTACTCTTATGGTTGAATGGGCACATCCCTGTAGCAAAGGTTATTATAACAGCAAAGGTGGGATGGGATATTTAAAACCCACGTGTGGGTGTAATGGACAGGTGTCTATATACATTTAAGGCCTTTGGCATACATTTACAGCATTTGGCAGATGCCGTTATCCAGAGCAATGTACATTTAGTTTGCATGTTCTCCCCGTGCTGCGGGGGTTTCCTCCAGGTACTCCGGTTTCCTCCCGCAGTCCAAGGACATGCATAGTAGGCTGACTGGCATGTCCAAAGTGTCCGTAGTGTATGAATGTGTATGTGATTGTGCCCAGGCTGCCGTGTGCCCCATGCTCCCTGGGATAGGCTCTAGGTTCCCTGCAACCCAGTAAGAATAAGCAGTATAGAAAACGGATAGATGGACATTTATACAACTGGGCAGTTGAGGGTTAAGGGCCCAGCAGTGGCAGCTTGGCACTGCTGGGAATTGAACACACGACCTTCTGATCAGTAGACCAATGTCAGTAGACCACTGAGCTACCAAGCTATACTTCTGACCATATAATGTACCAGTGGACTCACACAGTCCTTCTCTCTAATCTTATGCACAAATTTGGCAGTCAGAACCTGCTGAAATCTGGCTATTTGTCCTCCTGTTCTCCAGGACTGGACATACTAAAAACAATGAAACCTCCCAGATTCATCAAGACACATCTACCCATACAGCTGGTACCTGAGGGATTCTGGGAAAATAAATGCAAGGTGAGTGTCAATATTGAATTTCATGTTTTACTTGGGGCTGTAAATGTATATAATTGTTGTCATGGTGAAGTTTTCTATAAGGAGATGTATATTGAACGTTTATGGAAGGAGTCTCCAGTGTCAGTGCTTTTTACCAGTCAGAGGTAAAGCTGTAACTTTACTTATTAGTTCCTGCACCCAGCCCCCTGTTCAACATATGTTCACCGTATGTAATACAAAGAGGAAAGAGAAGTCAGGAGAATGTAAGCGTGGGCTGCCACATAGTGCAGTACCTGAGTAAAAGCCTGTTGGCATGGCTCCATTCAATAAACCAGATCTGGCAGTCCCTTTTCAGTGAGGTCAGTCAGAGGGTTGGTGAGATTGAAATAATTAGGTAAAACCATGTGACAGTAGCCAGCCTGCGCAAGAAACTGCCTTACCTCCTTTTTGTTCTTTGGTAGTCTGTAATTGCTGTTGTCTTTTTACTTTGGGGATGCACCTACCCATGACCCAAGTGGAAGCCCAGAACCTGTAATTCCACCAATCCAACTACATACTTCTTTGAGTTTGCTATGAGTCCCACCTGTCTCTATCATCTCAGAACAGCCCTCAAATTTTTAATACATTTGGGTGGATACACTTTTTAGGGGCACCTCTGGTCCCAGCTTCTCACTCTCATCATCCCAAAAGTCAAAAAGAAACCACCTCTCTCCATGCTGGTATGAATCCTCTGAATCGAAAATAATTCATACAGTTTGCAAAGTGTGTGTGACATAAAAGTAGTGCCTTGTTTAGTCCGAATCTCTTTTGGGATACCAGTGCAGGAGAATACTCTGAAAGGTACATCTGGAAAACTGCTGCGATATTACAAATAGGCACTGCTTCAAGGTATAACATTGCATAATCCACTAGAATGAATATAAAGGGATGCCCTCATGCACTCTGTTCTAAAGTCCCGACTAGGTCCATATCAATTCTTTTGAAGGGAACATTGGGCACAGGTCAGTGAAATAGGGCAGTTCAGTAAAGCAGCACTGTGGCTGGTCAGTACAGGTATCTGGATAGTCTGGACTGAGGAATGTGAAGGCATGCATCTGCTTTCTCCAAGACAACTGTATCTTGCTGACTCACAGGGCAGACAGAGGAGAGGACATATAACATACTGTACATCCCACCCAGAAAGTATGGCCATCTTTGCTCCTTTGGCAGCTAGCCACAGATATCTGCAGCATCACTGGGATTCAAACTCGCAGTCTCACAATGATAGGGTGAACATTCTTCTGTTGCACCACTTTAGACATCAAAATTGTAAGCTAGCAACAAACGTATTGAAAAATAAGTGTTCCGTAGTACCACGTGGTTTGTGCGTCTCCTATGAGCTTTTATGGAACGTTTGTGACCAACAAAGTTCCCCACAAACTAATCCCCAAAAAAACTGTTTAAAATTGTAATTATTAGCCAGAATCTTCATCTTTCTAAATACACAGCTTGGGGGGTTTTTCCAGGTTATTTATGTGGCTCGGAATGCTAAGGACAACCTGGTTAGCTACTACCACTTTGACCGAATGAATCTGACCCAGCCAGAGCCAGGTCCATGGGAAGAATATGTCCAGAAGTTCATGAAGGGAAAATGTGAGTCTCGAAACTGTTCAATAATCTGAAAGATTGGCTGTTCCTCATGCTTTTATTCATTGCTATTACAGTAACTGAAAATTGCGGTTCTTTGCTAATATGTCCACAGTGGGCTGGGGGTCTTGGTACGACCATGTTAAAGGTTTCTGGAAAGAAAGAGAGAAGAAGAATATTCTTTATCTTTTCTATGAGGACATGAAAGAGGTATGAGGTGTTTTTAAATGTTCCTCTGCCATTGATATTTAATATTATTTACACTTGGCTTATCTGAAAGTGACTCCCAGTGACATTTCAAAATATTAGTACAAAAAATCTAATATATGTAATATAATTGTTTTAAGCAATTGAATGAAACAAAAGAGGAGATTGTGCGTTTCTCTCACATCCCCCATTTGTAAATGAAGCAACCCGACATGGGGTCACAACCCCCAGTTTGGGAACTCCTGGTATAGGTTGGCCTTAAATAAATACTCATTATTTTGGGGTTTCCTTCCAAATTCAGAACCCTCGTCGAGAAATAGTGAGGATCATGAGGTACCTGGACCTGTCGCTGTCTGATGACATCATCGACAAGATCGTGGAGTTGACGTCCTTTAAAGTCATGAAGGACAACCCAATGGCCAACTACACGTTCATCCCAAAGATAGTATTTGACAATTCAGTCTCTGCTTTCATGAGAAAAGGTCTGGAGGGACAACATTAATAACATTTCTCCCAGTTCTCCCCAAGTCAGTGTTACTGTACACTAATGTATGTTAATATGGTTCTTTTCCACAGGGGAGGTTGGAGACTGGACCAACTACTTCACACCAGCTCAGTCCGAAATGTTTGATGAGGACTACGCCAGACAAATGGCCGACGTGGACATTCCCTTTCGCACCACAATATGAAAGACATCATCGAGAACCTGCACTGAGATAAACACTACATTAAACATGATTACACAAAAATAGTTTAGACTTATTGTGACAAATCTCATGGAAAGTATTACTTTATTAAGGATTTGTGAGAACAGAATCTTAGCAATCTCTGGGTTCTCTCAGGGTATCCTGCGTTTTGCTAATTTCCTGTACGAACGTTGTTCTTTATCAACTGCAGATATATTACATCTCTGAACTTGCTGGTCCTGATTGGGCAAAATATTTTACCGTGATTACAATAATGTCTGTAAATGACAGAAATATGCCATGCTTATGTTCTGAAATGCAATTGGTTAATTGGTTATTAACAAGTTTCTGCACAAACTAAAGCACTGTTAACGCCTCCTAACCAAAGACAGCAGCATATTTGCCATCAATTTTTAAAAAACATTTTTGACCCAAACAGTTACTACATAAGGAATAAACAATTGTGTTTGGTGCACCTCCTGACATTTTTTATTCCCTTACACAATAACAATTTGCCAATGATGACATTTAAAAAAAGTTTATCAAACAATGACACTTGATTCCTGTTTATAGTTACATTTAATGTTGCGGAACATCATCAAAACAAGTCTGACTTTTTTCCCCTCTTGTGAAGTTGATAAGACAAAAACAAAAACGTCCGACTATTACAAAGCGCTGACGCAGAGACTCCTTCCATAACTGTTCAATAAATATTAAATATTGTTTAAATGATCCTTCGCATTTTAGAACGACTGCTTTAATATAAACCTGTCATTTACAGCTGTACTACTGTTGCTGTTATTTAAAAAAATTATTAAAAAATCAACCATCAATCAGAATCTAGAATACGAATTATATTAATGATATTAACGATAATGATGTTATCTAACGATATTTCTCTATCCATGACCAACTACTTTGAAGATATGTAGGTTGTGTAAATGACGTCAATAAGAAAGTTATGGCTCGAAGATGAAATTAATTGAAATGTACAGCCACTATAAACAAGACAACAAAACAGCACGTGTTAAAGAAAAAAGACGAGGAAGAGAGTGTACAAGTTTAACAAAAAATGTAACTTTAATACATTTATTATTAGATTTAAGAATAAAATGAATCATCAGTCAAGCACTAATTTGGAACCGTTTCCCTATATATTAATTTAATCATTTCCATAAACAGTGTATTTTTTTAAATAGATTTTCTATCAGTCAGTTTTATAGATTTTTTCATAGATTTTCCTGTTTTGTGTTCTCTCTCGCCATGGTGGAGGGCTCAATAAAGGCTCCTCTCCAGCTCGATGTCATCTCTTGACTCCTCCTCTAGTTTTCGTCATCTCTTTCTCTTGCCTTTTTCACTCTTTCACAAGATTGAACTCTTACCTGAATGGGGGGAGGAAAAAAACACACGTTGATTGAGCCTGTAACTTTCCAGCAATTCGTTTTCATGCAGTTTTTGATTATTTTAGCAGATTTAATGCTAGCCAATTACTGCTAGCTAGCTAATTCTCTGCCATTGCATGAAAGCCGCTAGCGCTTGCTGTCTGCGGACACAGGTGAAGCAAGCTGAAGCAATTTTTTTATTTATTTATTTTTTTACAAACTGCCACTCATGCAAACACACGTGGCGCGCTAACTCCCCGCCTGTGTATAAAAAGGCAGTGCACAGATGTCTATGTTTAAACATCTATATCACGATACATCAGCATGAAACCACATAAGGTCCCGCTATATCAAATTCTTTACCAATATCCTATAAATTAAATAAAATTGTCTTTCCCGATTTGCATGAATAGCGCTTTTAGAGGCTCCCCCTTCAGGAGAAGGGCTGGACTGCAGCAAATGCCAAACAAAATAAACTGAATTACATCCAGGAATCTCAATCTCTCTCTGTTCTGTTTTTTAAGACACACACACACACATAAGAAATACACAAATACAGACAGACCACCAAGACATCTTTGGGTACCTTGCATTTGTTACTTGGTAACTGAGGGAGGTAACTGGTTTAGGCTGTAAGTGAATAAAAGAATTAGTGAATGAGGGATGATGTGGGGAAAAAATGAGTGAGAGAGTTAAACATGGAAGGATCGAATGAGGGTGGGATATATTTAGTGATTAGACAGATAGATAGACTCAGTGAATGTATTATTATATATTATATTATATATTAGTTATAGAAACAACTTTTCATATATAAGACTTTTTCAGTAGTTGATTGGTGAATGGGTTATTTTAAAATTATTTACCAAAACTAAAATGAGAAGAAAAAAAAACAAAAGTTCCACGTTATTGGTCTTACCCTCCAGGTAGTTGCGAGCAACGAACTTCAACACCTCATCAATGAGGATGACGGGGAAGGACAGCTTCAGCACCACCATCCACTGTTCCACGTTCAAGTGGGTCAGCTTGAAGACCATCTGGAGTACGGTAAAATGAGAGAAATTTCCATCAAATCCTCATCACTGAGAGTGACTGTCTGCACTACAGGATAACTTTAGTGCAGATAAGGGGAAAGGTAACAGTATTGGAGATGCAGCCCTGTTAGAGGAACAGACTTACGGGCAGGGGGTCCACGTAGATGATCATGAAGTGCAGGGACATGGAGAGGGTCATGGCGGCCAACAGCCAGAAGTTGCTCCATGGAGGCATGCGGACAAGTGACTGGTTCTCGGACAAGCTGGAGAAATGTGGATAATCAGATATAAGCACTAAATGACTGAGTGACACTTATTTTCTAAACTTTATTTATCCCCACGACCCAAATTTTAGGATGCTAAACAATTCCTTTAAAATGTTACGCTACTCTGGAAGAAATGAGTCTGGTATGTTTTTTATTATTATTTTCAAATTGAAACCTTCAAGATCCTGAAGTGTATGCCAGACAAGTGTACAAAAGAAATCATAGGCTCTGTGGTCAAGCAAATTGTCTGAGGATTAGTCTAGGAAGAACTTGCTTTCTTAACCCTAACAGACTACTGAAGCACTTGTGCATGGAGCAGTTAACGTTTAAGGTCCTAACACCATGGCCCAGGAAGAGCCCAACAGTGGAAAACTGGCAGTCCATGATTAAAAACATGTGACTTTCTCAACATGCATTAGTGCCTTGCTCAACATCCCTAACCCTAACCCTTACAATTTTGGGATTTCACCTCAAAACCATTTAATCAGTAGCGTCAAACCTCAGGCAGGTTTCGAAGAGAAAGACAGGTTCTCACCTGTTAAGGGCATTGCACATCTCAATGGTGACCAGCACAGACAGGGCCATGGTCATGGGAGGAGCAGCCTCAAACACCTCACATTCAATTCCAGCAAAGTCCTCGTTTTCATCATGGCACTGCATGAAGTGAGACTGAACAACAAAGGAAAGGGGTTAAATGCTGGAATAATGTCACTTTGGTGTGTTTTTTTTTTCTCAATGCAAATTAGAAAAATCAAGCTGATGCACCAGAGCAGTGATGATAAAGACTTACCAGCTGATAGTAGGTCACTTTGGGACCCTCATCATCATACAGGAACCAATAGGCTGCAGCACCAACAGTGGCAGCACCGACATATCCTAAAAGGAAAGAGAAACAGCTTTTGCAATCATGCCAAGATTTCATCAGGCACAAACTATCTGATAAACTAATACACTGGACTGGTTACCATTGGACTTTCTAAACTGGGAAAGAAGAACAAGGGTGTCCTGAAGGGTCTGGGCCTTCTAACACAAAGTCCACCCATGAAGAACTTGGTAATTATTGGAATTATATGAATCCTGAATCCTACTCCATCCAAGACTGGAGCATGGACAACTGCGTTAGTCTACTCCCAACAACAAGTCTTAATCTTAACTATACCATTAAAGTGTCTTGGTAGTTTGACTATCCCGGAGTGCAAGTGGTCACTTTGTCACCAACATCATGTAGATGATTCGCAAGACCAAATGTTTGAATATAGGCAAGACAGGCAATTCTCCTCTTGTGGACTTTCAGTGACAGGTGGTTGAAGCTTCCATGGGATGTTCCACTAATTGATATGTTAATAGGTCTGGAAGTGCCTTAACTTGGTAGCAGGCGCTACATGTGTTAGATGTAGATAATATTTACCACCAGAAGTTCATTGTTAACATTTGGGAGAGAGAACCGTAGCCATCATGCATACACAATAAGAATATGGCCAATTATGCATTCCCAAATATCCATGGGATTTTTGCTCAGGGTCTAACCCTGAACTTAAACAAAATACTGTCTTGGGTGAAGAAGAAAGTATTACTGTAAGTGCTCCACTAGGGAGGTCACAATGTATTGCTGTGATGGTATATCATGATGAGGAAATCCATAATAGCTATCCTATTCCTGCCTACTTCACTGTACCATGAATTTTATACGTACTTACCACCAATGGCCAGGTATCTGAAGAAGAGCCAGCCTGAAATGAGGGGCTCCTTGGGGGATCGAGGAGCTTTGCCCATGATGTCCAGATCAGGGGGGTTGAAGCCCAAAGCGGTGGCAGGCAGACCGTCAGTGACCAGGTTCACCCACAACAGCTGTACTGGAATCAGAGCCTCAGGAAGACCGAGAGCAGCAGTGAGGAAGATACTAGAGAACATCAAGAGAAGAAGAAGTGATAGTTAGCAACACTTTGACTTGAAGATGGGGGGGAAGATATTAACACTCCCTTATGTTTCCACTCGGCCAGCCTCGGTATTCGCAAATCTATCGCAAGCTCTTCCTTGTGCTCTCACCAAACGACCTCTCCTACGTTGGAGGAGATCAGGTAGCGGATGAACTGCTTCATGTTGTTGTAGATAGCTCTGCCCTCCTCAACGGCAGACACAATGGAGGAGAAGTTGTCGTCGGCCAGGACCATCTCAGAGGCTGACTTGGCAACGGCAGTGCCAGAGCCCATGGCAATACCAATCTCGGCCTTCTTCAGAGCGGGGGCATCATTCACACCATCACCGGTCTGGATGGGGGGGAGGAGGGGAGGGCGGCGACGACACGGACATTAAGGTGAATTTATGGGGAGAGCTAAGTCATGCTAAATTATGTTTATGTAAACAAAAATCAAGAATATGGTCTCAGAATTGTACATTTGAAAATTGGAAGAAAAATTCGTTGCTCACCATGGCAGTGATCTCATCATAGCCCTGCAGGAACTCAACAATCTTGGACTTGTGGGAAGGCTCGACACGGGCGAAGCAGCAGGCCCTGGTTACAGCCTCACTCTGCTCAGCACGAGGCAGATCATCAAATTCACGGCCAGTGTAGGCTCTTCCGGTCACATCCTCGTCCTCACCAAAGATGCCAATGCGACGGCAAATAGCCACAGCAGTTCCCTTGTTATCACCTGAGAGCAAGAGATTGGACACATTTCATTAAGAACGTCCATTTGATGAGTTAGGTCTTTGCTCACTGACAGTCGTTGTGGACAGACCATTATACAAGTTCCTGTAAATGAGCTGTTCCATTTTTGGTCAAAATGCTGTCTAGGTGTAGCTTTGTATTTTGTGTTACATTCTGAGCCTGCAGGAATTTCTCTCATTGTAACTGTGTGTATGGAAGAGATGACAGTAAAATTGGATTTGAGATACGTGCCAGTGATCATGATGACACGAATGCCAGCAGCCTTGCAGAGCTGAATGGAGCCAGCGACTTCTTTACGAGGGGGATCCAGCATACCGACGCAGCCGACGAAGGTCAGGTCAGTCTTAGAGATAGCATAGGCATTAATTAAAATGGAACATATTCTTTATATAGTGTGTATGTATATATTTCAAAAATGAGGTTCTTGGTTTTATCTGAAGAAACTCATTAAATTGAGGTATGATGGGGATCATAATGGGGATTGATGATAGTGCTTATGTGGACTGCATAGTGAATAGTGTGTGTGTGGTTTGATGGTGAATAATTTAAGATCATTGTTAATACCTCATAGTCAACAAACTTGGTGGAGTCCTCGAGTTTCATCTCCTCGACCTTCAGTGGAGTGTCACGAGTGGCGAGGGCAAGGCAGCGCAGTGTGTCACGGCCAGTACCCCACTCCTTAATGATGGTCATGATCTTCTCCTTAATGGGGGCAGTCAGGGGCACGCGGGTGGAGCCAACGCGCACATAGGTGCACCTGTCAATCACACCCTCTGGGGCACCCTATTGGTCAAAGTGAGGAACAGGATTATCAGAGCTTAGGGACTGAAATAAAATAATACAAAAGTGGGACAAACAGAAGTGAGATCAGTGACCTCACCTTCACGAACATCTTGCTGCCACTGTCTCCTCTACTTGGGCTGCAGTACACAGACATGGACTTCCTGTCACGGGAGAACTCCAGGGTAAAGTTCTTCTTCATCAATTGCTTCACAACCTGCAGGACAATGACAAGAGCATTCAATAGGTGGGGAAAAATGCTAATAAAATACAAATCCATACCCACTGAGAGCTGGGAGCAGTTACATTTAAAGCGATGGCGGTTTAAATAGCAGTCACTTGGAAGCCTATTTGAAGCGTAACACTAGACTGGTGTGACTCACACTGCAGCAGGCGTTGGCTTTCTCCACATTGGACAGGTTGCTAACGTTGGTCTTGAATACATTCATTTTCTCCACCAGGCAGCACAGAGCGGTTTCAGTGGCCTCACCAACCTTCTCGTAGATCTTCTTAGCCTGTGGAGTGAGCACACACACGTAAAACATGAAACAGCATTCGCTATGTAACATGTTCGGTGTCTGAATTCACTTTCCGTAGCGCTGGAGCTTTAAGGGAAATCGACAGCTATGAGTTTCATCTGTTTGCACTCTGAGAGCAACTTTTTGCACATTATTTATTGTATTGTGTTGGCTATGTAACAGGGGGAAAAAAAGGAAACGGTGTATTTCTCACCTCGTTGTAGTCGAGAGAGGAGTCGTTGCACAGGGCGCAGATGGTGGCAAGCTCCACCAGGCCATCGTACTGACTGCAGTCAACTCTAGCACCTCCTTTAGTCCTAAAGAGCAGAACATTCATATACCCTTAGACTGAATAATAAAGAGGCTTTCTATTTTATTTATATTTCATATTTAAGGAAGGAGTCTCCAGTGTCAGTGGTTTGTAACAGTCAGAGATAAAAGCTGTACCCTTCATTTTTCGGAGATGAGAAAGTCTCAGGAATTATTATTATTATTTTGTTTGTTTGTTTTTTTTTGTCTATAATATATAATAATATAATATAATGAAGTGATAACTTGTCTTCTTGCAGACATTCCCCAACAACTATAAAAGGATATAAAATTATGGCATAGTTCTTTAATTCATTTTAAAAAATTGTTGGTAAATTACTGTTGCATGAGAAGAATAAAACATTTGGGGACATGATGTTATAGGAATATAATCAGTTACTCTGATACTTACACCTCGCCATCGGGAGTGTATTTGGAGCCAGAGATATCGAAGCAATCCAGGGACACATGATCACCGTCCACTCTGTCAATGATGAACATCTGTCGAGTAAAATTTTATCAAGCATAATCAGAAATGGTTTGGTTCATTATTGTGTTATGTATTTTATTTTTAAGGCAAAAATCAGTGCATTGATTTTATTTTTCTGCCTTATTATGATTCAAGGTTTTCATTCGGTTTCATTTTGAGATGTGATCCTTTGTGGTATTTGTAGCTTTATATGTTTGTTCAAATTAATAATAATTATATTATTTCATATTGTTTAGGAACATGCATAGATATGTTCTGGTGTGTTAATTGTGTTATTAATAACCAGTTAACGGATATGAAATGTGGGTGGTCCAAATAACTACGGTGCCCTCCACTAATATTGGCACTTTTGGTAAATATGAGCAAAGAAGGCTATGAGAAAAATATATTTGAAGCATTTTCCCATTGATATTTCACTTATTTTAGTACACCTGGAAATTGTTCACCCATGACTTCCTGTTTCACAGGGGAATAAATATGAGGTAGCACACATGCCAAATTCCCTTAGTCATTCATAACAATGGGTAAGAGCGAGGAATATAGCTGTCATGTGCTGCAAAAGGTTGTTGAGCTTCACAAAATGGGGCGTGTCTATAAGAAAATAGCACAAGCATTGAAAATGCCCATTTCTACCATCAGGGCAATAATTAAGAAGTTCCAGTCAACTGGAAATGTTATGAATCAACCTGGAATTGGATGTGTGTCTATATCGTCTCAACACACTGTGAAGAGGATGGTTTGAGTGGCCAAAAAATCTATAAGGACCACAGCTGGAGAATTGCAGAAGTTAGTTGTGTCTTGGGGTCAGAAAGTCTCCAAAACTACAATCTGAAGTCACCGACATCACCACAAGTTGTTTGGAAGGGTTTCAAGAAAAAAGCCTCTACTCTCATCCAAAAACAAACTCGAGCGTCTTCAGTTTGCAGACACTACTGGAACTTCAAATGGGATCAGGTTTTACGTTCAGATGAAACCAAAATAGAGCTTTTTGGTAATAAACACCAGAGGTGGTTTTGGAGCACACAGAGAGGTAGCCATATGGAAAAGTACCTCATGCCCACGGTTAAATATGGAGGTGGATCTTTAATGTTTTGGGGCTGTTTTTCTGCCAGAGGACCTGGACGTTTTGTTAGGATACATGGCATCATGGACTCTATCAAATATCAACAGATATTAAATGAAAACCTGACTGCCTCTGCCAGAAAGACTCAAATGGGCCGTGGTTGGATCTTCCAGCAGGGCAATGATCCAAAACATACATCAAAATCAACACAAAAATGGTTTACTGACCACAAAATCAAGGTCCTGCCATGACCATCCCAGTCCCCTGACTTGAACCCCATAGAAAACCTGTGGGGTGAACTGAAGAGGAGAGTCCACCAGCGTGGACCTCGAAATTGGAAGGATCTGGAGAGATTCTGTATGGAGGAATGATCTCAGATCTCTTGCCATGTATTCTCCAACCTCATCAGGCATTGCAGGAGAAGACTCAGAGCTGTTATCTTGGCAAAGGGAGGTAGCACAAAGTATTGACTAAAATGGTGCCGATAATTATTGCACACATGTATTTAGCAGTGATATTTCTTTATTTTGGATAAACCTGTGTTGTGTTTGTAATTGCTTGACATCCATGAGAGCAGAGTATTTTTGTGAATTTTTTGAACAAAAGATCAAAAAGTTAAACAATAAAGACATTTTTTCCACAGCCTTCTTTGCTCATATTTACCAAGGGTGCCAATATTAGTGGAGGGCACTGTAGTAGGTTCTTATGCAGGTGCCAATATTTTATCTCAACAGAATACTGATGTATTAATATATCTTGAGCATTGTAATGTTTAACAAAAAAAAAGTCATACACACTTTTGTGACACACATCTGGTTGGTGGTGAGGGTGCCAGTTTTGTCTGAGCAGATGACAGAGGTGCAGCCCAGTGTCTCCACAGAGGGCAGAGAACGGACGATGGCATTCTTCTTGGCCATACGACGGGTACCGAGGGCCAGACAGGTAGTGATGACAGCAGGCAGACCTGGAGAAATCCAATCATAATACTGATATAAATCATACTCCGAGGTCACAAGTGACAGAATCTGTGGCCTGCATCCCATCTTACTACATATAGAACAGAGAAGTCTCTAATACAGCTAGCAAAAAACTGTTAGCTTGCTAGTTTTTCCTGCTAGCTAATAAGAACAGCCTCCGTCATTCCACTTCACCATCATCAGTAAATTAGCAAATGTTGCTGCCTTTAAAGCATTACTAGGTGTTTAAATTACAAAGTGGAACTTTATTTAAATTACACATTAGTTCAGGATTATGCTAGCTCAGGGTTAGCATACTATAAACACATTTCCCCCTTTCTGTATACACGAATTTGTAATAATAAATAAATAAATAAATAAATAAATAAATAAATAAATAAATAAATAAATAAGAAAGTAGTGCAAGGTGATTTTCATACTAGCTATACCCCACAAATTATCTCTTAATTTTACCACTCCACTATCATTGATCAGTAAATTAGTTGATTTTGTGTCCTTCAATAACAGAGACATTAGGTTTAAATGAATTACATGCTAGCTCATGATTAGACTACGTACTAGCAAGTAGTTTCTTGTTTCTTGAAATTCTAATTGTCCTAGAGAAGTAGGAATTTTGAAGCCGCTGTCAATAGTAACCCCACCCCCCCACCCCCCCATGAAAAAAAATTTTGTTCCAAGAGTGCTCCCTAAAGTCCCCGTCAAATTGAGACAGTTACCCCAGGATCCACGTTCAGGTTTGCAAAAGATTTCTCAACCTTTGTACTAAACGATTTGCCTATCCTCACCCTCAGGGATGGCAGCAACAGCCAGGGCGACTGCAATCTTGAAGTAATAAACAGCGCCACGGATCCATGAGCCACCGTGGACGGGATCGTTGAAGTGGCCGATGTTGATCATCCAGACGGCGACGCAAATCAGAGAGATGACTTTGGAGAGTTGCTCGCCAAACTCATCCAGCTTCTGCTGCAGAGGGGTCTTCTCCTGCTCAGTGGCGACCATCTGGTCACGGATCTTGCCGATCTCGGTGGAGACGCCGGTGGCGATGCAGACGCCAATAGCCTTGCCAGCAGCAATGTTGGTGCCCTGGATGGGAGGAGACAACGAAATGGAATGAAAGTGTAACATATATGGATGGATGGATGGATGGATTTTCTGACATGGAGGAAGGAAATGTAATGAATACAAGATATACATGCTCTGTTTGGCAGAGGTGATAGATCGGTGAACTAATGGAATAACAGGGGGTAAAGAAAAGGATGGATGGGTTCCCAATCTTGGTCCTGCAGAACCTCTTGCCACGTTTAACTGCTCTTGCACATCTGATCCAACTCATCAGGTAATTAACCAACCCTTACTGGTCATAAATGTGTAGTACAAATATTATTTTTCTAGTCTGGGGTTCAGCTGGGATCCATTGACTCACCTGCCAGAAGAGTGAATGGACGGAAGGACAGACAAGAACAAGATAGGATAGATGGATGACTAAATAATGATCATGAATGGACAGGTGGATTATTGCCTACTCACAGAGAAAAGCATGTTCTTCTTGTCCTGGTTGACGGCCCTCGTGTCAGGGACGGGATCGGTATGCTTGATCACACTGACAGACTCACCTGAGAGAGACATCATATTGAATAAATTAATAATCAGTCAACCAATATCACCAATTTAAAAGGTTCTAATGTAAGGGGAAGTTTTTAGAAGTTTAACATTGATACCTACCAGTAAGAATGGATTGGTCAACACGCAGGGTGGTGGATCGAATAGCAGTAAGCCTGATGTCAGCAGGGACTTTGTCACCAACTGGAGTAAAGAAACAAGTTCTCAATGTCACTCTTTACAGTAATTATAGTTTGTATATATTGGGGGCGGTCAAGCTATAAAATGCCAATAACCGGGGAAACCAGTGGCCAAATATCTGCAAACTGTTGAGGTAGGAACAACACCATTCTAACACTGATCCTGAGTTTTCTCCAGCAACTTCCTGTTTTATTTTCCTTTTTGTAATTTACTCAGGATTCATATAGAATAGACTGATAGTCAGGAAGCAGAAAGGCCTAAGGAAAGAGGCAAGCAGTGCAACTAGCAGGTGTCAGGGAAGTATTTATACCCAAGATTTTGTTTTCCTTCTCTCAGCATGTTTTTAAAGCCATCCCTCATGCCTCCACAGTTCTCTTTCTCCCTCCCTCTCTCACTGTACCTTAAATAACATGAGCATGTCACTGTCACATGCTCCACTAACAAGCTGGGATGGCTCTTACAGGCCTCTGCTAGCATGCAAGGCACTGTCAGGTGTCCTCTAGTGTGCTTTATTCTTATAGAGCAATTAAAGACTTCTGCTAATTTGCCAGTAAGGGGGTCTGGGGTAGTCGGGGGAAGCAGGGAAAAGCAAACACGACTCACCGGAAACCTCCACGATGTCACCAGGGACGATCTCTCTGGCCTTGATCCTCTGCACACTCTTTCTGTCAGCTCGGTAGACTTTACCCATCTCAGGTTCATACTCCTTCAGAGCCTCGATGGCGCTCTCAGCATTACGCTCCTGTCACGTGTAACACTTCATTTCAGTCCCAATGACACTGGGCATGTATAGCAGATCAAACTCTTTTTTAAAAACTATTAAATAACTTCTACTAGATTGTACTCATTGTTCTGACCTGCCATACACCGACGACGGCATTGGCGATGAGGATAAGCAGAATGACAAATGGCTCGACAAAGGCTGTGACAGTTTCCTCACCTTCCTCAAACCAAGCCAGCACCTGCAGAGGAAGAGATATGGGATTAAGACTGGGGTTCCAGAGGAACACATACACTTGCTTAAAGCACCACAAAGATGTTTGTGAAGAATGTGCTTCTGTATCCAAGGAGGTGACTTTATTGGTTTAAATAAATGTTATATCAATGAAGGTATCACTGATGGTCTTTTCACTGTGATGAATTGATATGCACCTGAGAAGTTCCTTCAGAGTGAGAGAAAACAAAAAGGAAAATTTGGATCTGCAGGTGCATAGGTTCATAATTCATACACTGATTGTTTCACTGTTATTCACAACAAGTACTTTATCACCAGAAACATTTTAATTGAACCATAAAATATGATCCCCATAGTAGACTATTTATGTCTCAGGGGAGGTTTATTTTGTAACCATGATCTCTAGATCTATGGCAGAAATCAGATTCCTGAGTGGTCCTAGTGATCTACACTGCTCTTGTGAAATGCAGACAAAAATATGGCACTGTAAACTATATTTCATAGCATCTTATTGCATAACATTGCATAACAGATTTTATGTCCCAGAGTCTATGCTTAACACTGGCCCTCCCTTCTTTGTGCCTCATTCTCCAGCCCTCTGTATCCCGTCTTCCCTTGGTCCTGACCTTTGCTGAGCGATTAAGTTTCTCTGCCCAGCTTGAGGCTTTTCTTAAAATAAACACCTCTTGCCCGTCTCCTTTGCTCTTCAATATTCTCCTTCTAAGGCCATTGCGACAGCTGGCCAAGGCATGGAGAGGAGGGCAGAAGCAATCGATACCATTTCATGTCAAACCCTTACTTCTTAACACCCCCCAACATAACCTTACCCACCTTAACCCCAATCACTAAAAGAAGCACCCTTGTTAAAAAGAGCCTTTTTGGTGACTTGAAGACGACTTGAAAGAAGGGAGAATGTGGAGATAGATGACATAACGTGCAACTGACATTGATAAGCTCTTAAGGAAATTATTTCAGGTGCACAGTAGGGAATCTGCGCCATCTTGGATGGTCTTATGTTGTGTGACACACAGCTGTCGTTCAAGCTGCTTATGTTTGCTGTACAGCCATGCCAGTTTGGCAAGCACACAAGCATATCTCCTTATACCGCATGCAAAATTGGCAAGTGAAGCACGAATGTATAACCATAGATGGTATCAGTGTGCAGTATGCAATAAGTGTGTGGTAAACAAAGGGGATAATTGCGAAATGCCTCAAGTCAATGGTCTGTTGTGACCTCGAAAGTCAGTTAATCAAATGCTTTGATAAAATCAGTCAATGAACTCAAATGCACAAAATATCTTAAGATTGTGTGTGTCACCTTCATTGACTGATCAAAAACAGTTACTTATTGTATCGGAACACCTGATCATATCAAGGTTATGGTCTCACCATAACATACCTGTTGCTATGTCTGAACTTTACTCATGTTTGTAATTATTATATGGTAAATCTTGTCTAGAAAAGAACGTTGACACAAGTGGCCAGAGCATCACTTAGATCTCCTGAGCTGCTTGGTTGTATGGAGATCGATAAGCCATTTGTTAGTCTTGCTGTTGTAAGTGATGACTTAGCATGGATTTATGTTCTCCGTTTTGGATTTGTGGGTGCCAAAGACATTGTATGCTTGGTTTTGTGGTTACTTACAAATGAGATGCAGGCAGCAAGCAGCAGAATTCGAACAAGCAAGTCCTCAAACTGCTCAATCACCAGCTCCCAAAGGGACTTTCCTGTAAGAGGTTGGATGAGATTCTCAGAGGCAAATCCAATAAACATATGTATTAGCATCTGTTCCCAATTAGATCATGGAAGCTTTGGACCTCTATATGAAGGACCAAAGAGTTCATTATTATTTAATATCACAGCAAACCACATGGTTAATTGGGATATTAAGGTTGTGACATATCTATAGTATGAAAACACAAGCAAATGTGGATACCTACCCTCCTCAGCTGGCAGTTCTGGAGATCAGGTTGACGGGAGAAGGAAAGGGAGAGAAAGGATAGATTAAAATGCGTAATAATGGTGTTGTATTGTTCATTTTACCTGATTGTTACTCTGCTATTTGTACAACCATTGATAATAGCCAACTGATCAAACTGATTACTACCAGAAATTCAGCTCAACAAGAACTTCAAATACATACCAAGTTAGTGTTCTAAGGCATTATGTTGACAATTACTTTTTACAGGAAGTATGAAAGTATTATACATGTTTAATTAGGGTTTTTTGTTTGTTTGTTTGTTTCATTGATAAATAGATTGAATGTTCTTTGAAAGCCACACATTTATTACAAGACTTGGATGGAAAACACTTGAACAAACGAAGCATCTTTCACCAACCCATGCCTTTACAAGCTCATTTTATAATGACCACTATCTAAAGAGTTTTCATAAAGCCATTCTCTTTGACTTTGTAATGCCAGCTGCATTTCTGAAAATGCAAACTGACCGCCCTGTAAGAAGCTCCCCCCTCCTGTCAGCAGAAATACCACTCATGAAATCAGCCTTCTCGAATCACCAAAGCAAGGCCCTTGCGCCATCACCTGTCTCCTTTTGCTTTCCTTCTGAGCTATTTTAAAGCACTGCTTCTCAACTTCTGGTGCACAACCTGTTGGTGTCACTTCACCCAAGCTTCACCTAAGACTTTAGAGAGTACATCTGATTGTCGTGTTATTGTACCAAGTCGCACAAAGATTCTGCGTGATTTCTCAATGCTTCTTTATGGGGAATCAAGCCTGCATCTGTCAACCGGCTCAAGCTTAAGATATTTTCTAGTTGTATCCTGTTTCCCACCCTAGTCATGACCTGGTTTAACTCCATCCCATTTCTCCATTCTCTCTTTCTCACCATTGGGACCATACTTGGTGAAGTTCCTCTTGACCTGGTCAACTGTAAGCCCGGTGGTCTCGCTGACCCCAAAGAAGGCTATGACTTCTGCGGGGGTCTTGGTGTGGGCGTCCTCCATCCTGCTAGGGCTGAAGGATCTTCAGGAGCAAAATAGGTTGTGGCTGAAAGTGTTTATCTATCCGTTTGTGGTTCTTTTGCTCGTGATGCTCTTTTGGACCAAGAGGTCTGTCCCTGTTACTTTGACCCCCTGCTTACAGGAGTGCTGGACTGACAGAAAGAGCGAACAAACGCAAACCTGTGTAGCATTTTATACCACCGCGATTCATCCTATTGGTCGAGCCAGCTCTTGGACATGCCCCTGAATTCCGGTTCTTCGTTTATGGCATTGTGGGGCGTGGTTACAGCAAAGGACTTGGACAGGAACCCGGAGGACATAGTGGGGGCTGAGGGGTTGTGTCGAAATGAAAAGGAGAGCTGTTTTTGGAACATGCATGGTCAGTGGAATAAGGAGAGAGGAGAAGGTGAGAGAGTGAGACAGAAAACGGGTAATGGGGGGGACGACATGAGTGATGGCTCAAATGGACCCTCAGGAGGTCAAAGGGGAAAGTGGGAAAGTGCTAGCCGGTAGAAAGGTGCTAGAAGTTCCATTAATTACAACTGGTATGAAATGTAGGGGGAAAATGATTAAAATGTCTCATATTCCACCGCAGGGATCCTTCAAGATCGAATGTTACATTGCATTACCATGATATATTGGATTAACATTTAGCATTTAGATTGTGTAAGAGTCATTCTGCAATTTCAGTAAAGCCAAAGGATAGTGTTCCAGCATGGTACCGGAAATGCATAGAAAACAAATTACAGAAGATGAAAAAGAGAAAGAAAGAAAGTGTTGTGTGGCCAGTTAATTAGAAAAAAGATGAAAGATAGAAGGAGGAGACAAACAGACATAAGCATGCAGGACCGTGACTCAATATGGGGAGCCTACATAAGGAAGAGGAGGATCATGTTTTATTTCTATTTTTTTACAGGGTGGGGAACAGGGCAAAAGACTAAGTAGTGATATACTGAGTCTCAGACGTAGACCCTAAAGCAGTTATACACATTTCAACGCCACTATGGATAGCGCTGACATATACACACATGCGCATTTCCATGCGTAGCACATAGTAGAGTGGGATGGGTGGTGCTCGTTCAGTGTGCGTGGAGCTTTTAATAGTTAAAAGTTTACTTATATGTGTGGAGTATGCACTTGGAGAATTTCAAAGATGAGCAAAATGTAACAATCGATTAATGTTCTTTCTTAAATCCATTCAGAGTTGTTTTGTTTGTTTGTTTGTTTTGATATCATGATGTTTAGTGAAATTAAATAAGCTTGTTTTTGATCTAACAGTTTTGTTGTGCTAATAGGGTCTAATGATCAGAATATTTATAACAGTAAATTACAGCAAGTCAACAAACAGGATCAGTGACAACACATTTAATTCCATTCATATCAAACACAAGTGAATCAATCTCAGAATTTCTGGGGTGTGTGTGTGGGGGGGTGTTGTTTTTTCTTGTGCATTTATTTCAATAAATAAATAAATAATAATAATTCTATTTCAGTCAGTGTGCAGACTACTGACTAACCTGCGACTATTTATTTAAGATCCATTGTGGCTCTCCACTGATGAAAGCATCAGTGAAACACTTTGCAGACTTTAATTGCATTATAGGAAGCACATACCTTCACCTGATGGAGTTCCACTGAAGGAACTGTCTAGGGTTGTATTGTTTTTGGGTTTTTTCCAAGATACTCCTAAATTCATCAGACCTGCCAATAGGATTCCCAATGGTTCCATTTGCAAACTGTGCGAGAACAAATTCCAGAGAAATTGTTTGGAGATTTGGTCAGGTTATGTGAGTAATTATATGCGTCTTTCATTAAAAAGGCTCCGTATATATGTATATAAGCAATAACCGATTTTCAGAACTCTTTGCATAAAAATATGGACGAAAATCTCTATCAATTTAAACAGCATAGTTTGGTAATTAATCTCTCTGAGATTGAATTTATTTTAAAACTTTGTGTCATGGAAGCTGCTTTTTTGTTTTTGTTTTTTCAACCGTGTACTACTCACTGGTGTGGCAACTGATTTTGTACCACATAGCAGCAAGGTCTGAAGTTCAATCCTGAGCTCCAGTTACCGTTTGTACAGTTTCACTGGTGTCCTCAGGTTCTCCAGTTCCCTCTTTTTTTCACCCCCCGAAAAAAAGAAACACGTTGCTCCTAGGTGTGAATGAATACATATATATATATATATATATATATATATATATATATATATATATATATATATATATATATATATATATATATATATATATTTATTTATTTTTATATATATATATATATATATATATATATACATATATATATATATATATATACACCTTATATATATAAAACAGGTTGTTAAATTAAAAATTGGCTGATTCTCCAGCCCTGCTTTCATTTGACCATCATCAAACATTTCTGTCAAGAATTAGCATTAGATCATTTCTCTAAAATAAACAAATGGGAGGATGGTAACCAATTACTCTACAAGTAGCTGTAATTGGATAATTTGGAAAATAATTACCGTTAAAGGTACTAAGTGTCATGAGGACATTAATAAGTACAGGTAGTTGTGATCAAATACTCCTCTGGAGTTATGTCACCAGCCTGTTATTTCTGTTTCATTTGCAGTGTTGTATAACTGATGGTGCTGGGTAGGTCTAGGATAAGGATCAGGGAATACCAGGCGGCAGCTGCTTTTGCGACACTTGTGTTCGTGGCAATGTTAAAAATAACCCCAAGGCAAGCCAAGCAATGATATACACACTATGGATTCACACACGCTAATTATAGCAAACATGCCAGATTTTTCCTTGCTCCAAAGAAAAAAAACGGTCAGCAGTCTCATTTTTCTAATTAAATGTTGAACGCCAAGCTCTAATGCTAATTACATTTCTGAGGAAATGCATCTATGCGCATAATTCCCAGTCGGTGCAGTTGTTCACACCTTCCCTCTTACTCAAGGTTGTACTACATGTTCAGTAGGAGAAGACACGTGATGAGCAAGAGGGTGAAAATGTCTTACGAGTACTCTGCGGCCACGTGTGCCACTGCCACGAAGTTCCACCCACTTAATAGACCACTGAACTTGGAAATATGCCACAATGCCACATCATACTCCTAAACTCATAATCCAACCCCACAATTCGGTTCTCTGGTTTTGCCAGTAGGTAGGTTGTAGAAGTTTACACAGGTAGCATTGCAACAAGAATTCAGCAGAGCTAACAAAACGCAATTCTTATTGCCAGTTTAAGTCAATGTCATTTGACATTGCCAATGACAGTGAGTAGAGAGACAACAAAATATGCAAGTGGACATGGATGGGAACATATTGGATTATCAATAGCTGCCTTATCCTGGTCAGGGTTGCTATGGTTTACATTACAAATGCAATCCGCTCCAAAAGTGCTGGAACAGTAAAGCCAATACATTTGTTTTTGCTATATACCAATCAGCCATAACATTGGCAGGTGAACCACTGACAGGTGAAGTGAATAACATTATCTCATTACAATGGCACCTGTCACGGAGTGGGATATATTAAGCAGCAAATGAACAGTCGGTTCCCAAAGTTGACGTGTTGGAAGCAGGAAAAATGAATGAGCGTAAGGATCTGAGCAACCAAATTGTGATGGCTAGACGACTGGGACGGAGCATCTCTAAAACTGCAGGTTTTGTGGGGTGTCCCCAGTGTGCAGTGGTTAGTACCTACCAAAAGTGGTCCACTGAAGGCCAACCGGTGAAACAGTGCTCACTGATGCATGTGGAGAACGAAGGCTAGCCTGTCTGATCCTATCCCTCAGAAGACTTACTGTAGCACAAATTGCTGAAAATGTTAATGCAGACCGGTCAAAGTGCCCATGCTGACCCCTGTCCACCACCGAAAGCACCTACAATGGGCATGTGAGAATCAGAACTGGAGCATGGAGCGATGGAAGAAGGTGGCCTAGTCTGATGAATCACATTTTCTTTTACATCATGTGGACAGCCGGGTGTGTGTGCGCGCATGTGTGCGTCACTTACCTGGGGAAGAGATGGGACCAGGATGCAATATGGGAAGAAGGCGAGCCAGCGGAGGAAGCGTGATGCTCTGGGCAATGTTCTGCTGGGAAACCTTGGGTCCTGGCATTCATGTGGATGTTACTTTGACACATACCACCTACCTAAACATTGTTGCAGACCAAGTACACCCCTTCATGGTAACGGTATTCCCTAATGGCAGTGGAGGCTTACAGCAGGATAATGCATCCTGACACACTGCAAACATTATTCAGGAACCGTTTGAGGAACATGACAAATTCTTCAAGGTGTTGACTCAGCCTCCAAATTCCCCAGATCTCAATCCAATCGAGCGTCTGCAGGACATTCTAAACAAACAAGTCTGATCCATGGATGCCCCACTTTGCAATTTACAGGACTTAAATGTGGATCAGAACTGTTCTGGCGTCACAAAGGGGATTTACACAATATCACTTAGGTGGTTTTAACGTTATGGCTGATCGGTGTATTGTGTAAGCAGTTAATTGCACATCATTTTACACTTCCTGGGGAACAAAAAAACCACAAAAAAACCACACTCATGAATTATTTCTTGTAAGAGATTCTCACTTTATTGTCCAAGTTCATGAATAACTACAAAACAGAGGAAGAGATTTTCTTATTCAAGTAAATGCGCTGTACAAATCGAATGTATGACAGTGACCGTGAACGCTGATCACTCACGTCAGTAAACAAAGTAAATGTGAAGAGAAGAGCAGAGCGAGAATTTCCAGAGATATTTTGTACAAATGGGTCATGAATTCTAAGCTGAAGAATAAAAAAAAGAAAGAAACCCACACACATCTTGTCCTAAAACTCCAGCACTCGTTTTGCTTGCTGATGAAACAGGAAACATACACACTTCACATTTAAGAATGGCAGTGATAAAACACACACACACACACACACACACACACACACACACACACACACACACACAAACAATTATAGCCATTGCTTCAGGAGATAAAGGTGTGTCGGACCCTGAGACTCAAGAGGGGAAAAATAAATGCTTAGGTCCAATAATAAAAAATAAAAGAAAATCCCTAAAAGGGGACTTGTGTTTATTTCTATACATCTATGATGAAGAAACGTGATAGAAGGTAAAGATAAACACTCTGAAAACATTATATCATGCTCATAATTGGTCAAAATGAAATAAAATTTATTTTAAAAAATTAAAAAAAAAATAAATAAAAAAAAAAAAAAGTACATTCACGGCGAGAAAACGGAGAAATCTGAAAGACGAGGAATAATAGGAGAGGTAGACTGAAGGAAGTAGGAGAGGAAGAGAAATGTGTGTGTCGTGGTGGTTATTTCTTGGCTTTGCCTCCACCCTTGGCAGCGTTTCTTGGTGGCGTGACGGGTCGGCCGGATCCGAAAGCTCCAGTGCCGCTGTACGTCAACGTCTTCTTGTCAGCGGGTTTCAGGATCTAAGAGGAAGTGACAGCGGTACATGCAAAATCTCATTATACTCGTCCGGAAACAAAGTAGTGTGTTAATTACTAACGAGCTTTAATTACCTGGAAGGAGCACATGAGCGTCTCGTCTACGCTCATCATGGCACCAGCATTGTCAAACTCGCCGCAATAGTTCGGGGCGGAGAAGAGCGTCACCAACTGCCGCTTCGCAAAGAACTCATATCCATCCTCCACAACCTGAACACACACACACGTATATATTTTTGTCTTAAGGCTTAATATGCTAATCTGGTCCCTTTGCGAGTCAGACCTGGTGCGCTCTGCAGATGAGGTCCATGTCGTGTTTGTGCAGGAACTTGGCGACGACATCCGAGCCGAAGGTGAAGGAGACACCACGGTCGTTTTCGCCCCAGCCTGTCACGTCCTTATCGGGGTCGGCCCACAGCAGGTCGCACAGCAGCCCCTGATCCGGCACGTCCGTGGGTCTCATCACACGCCGGATCTGCTCCATCGACTGCAAGTCCGGAGACAGGCCTGAAACAAAAACACAGAATGGGTTTGAAACGTGAAACGAGAACTCTGGCATCCCGTTAGCTCGGGCTTTGCGGTATAAGATACCTCCGTGGCAGCAGAAAATCTTCTCGTCGACGATGGCGGCCACGGGCAAGCAGTTGAAGCAGTCCGTGAATGTCTTCCACAGTTTAATGTTGTAGCGTCTTTTACCTGTGATTAGAAACGAACCGATGAGAGAAAGAAAGAAAAAGGGAAACAGTCCGCGGCAATTCGAACTTAGGAACCATTTCATCAGATGAAAGGGCACGAAAACACTCACACTCATCGTAGAAGCCGTATATCCTGTTGATGGAGGCGCACTCGTGGTTCCCGCGCAGCAGGAAAAAGTTCTCTGGATATTTGATTTTGTAAGCCAACAGCAAGCAGATGGTCTCTAAAGACTGCTTGCCTCGGTCTACGTAGTCTCCCAAAAACAGGTAGTTACTCTCCGGGGGGTATCCGCCGTACTCAAACAGCCTGAGCAGGTCGTAGTACTGACCGTGAACATCTCCTAAAGACAAGAACAGGGGGGGAGGGGAGAGAGAGAGAGAGAGAGAGAGAGAGAGAGAGAGAGAGAGAGAGAGAGAGAGAGATGCTTCATTAAAGAATAAGTCAATATTTACAACATCAGGAAATCCTGCCGATTAATTAATTAATATTCATCCTGATATTCCGGTTGAAAAAACAAGTCGATTCCTGAGCCGATCGTTCCAGTCGCAAGCGCATCGCCATGACTTCGCCCTTGCAATTCAGAGAACATTCTTCCATTCATGCTGTGGCACGCAGTAAGACTTACTAGTGTACATATAATAATGATGTAATAATCGCAATCAGTGGCTCATGTGACGGGATGCTCGCACATACTGGAACAGTGTAAATGTAAAGAATTCCAAGGGGATTTCAAAGAAGATGAAGTTACCGCAAATTTTCAGAGGTGCTTCCAGTTCGAGAAGAATGGGCTGGCTGAGGAAAATCTCCCTGGATTTGAGACACAGCCCACGGATCTCATTCTCAGTCAGCTGCACATTTTTACCAGGTCTGGAGCCTTTCACTAGTTATTAAAACAAACAACAACAATTACAGTCATGATTTAAAACATTGTTCAGAAGTGGAGTGTCCCATGATAATCAATAAATAAGCATCACATAGACTGCATATCTATCTATGTAATAATATATTATATATACACATACACACAGGGTAAACTAGCTATATGAAATTTGCAATTATTTATTAGTAGAATAGTAGAAGTGTGATATTTGGAACTACATTTCTCTTTGGTGTGAATGAAAGTCACTTTCAGGGTTTATGTGCTTCACGCCCGCCATTCTACTCACTCAGTCACCGGCCTGGACCGAATCCCAAACTCCCTTCCCTACTAAAGCTAGTGTACTAAGTAGGCTGCACGTTCACAGCCAATGTAGCGCACTACAGTAGTGAGAGTGTGTCTATTTGAGACTACGTAACAGCGTTAAGCCTATATATAGCTAGGGAAGGACAGCGTACAGGAGGAGGAAAAAAACAAAAAAAAAAAAAAAGAAAGAAAGAAAGAAAGAAAGAAAGAAAGAAAGAAGGAAAGAAGGAAAAAAAAGCGAAGGTTAAGGTGTCTCTCAGAAGAGCTGCTTACCTTCCAGAAGACGCTGGATGATAGAATCGATGTTTAACTTGTCGGATTCGGTCATTTTCTGTGTTTCTTTTCCCTCAGTCTGAAAGATTACCTCAGGATTTAGCCAGCAAGCTAACCTGCCAGCAACAGGAGGAAGCTCGCGCACACCCGGCCTCGCGCTCTCTCTCGCGATACACGATTAAAAAAACAACGTTTAAAACCTTTTTTTAAAAAACAAAAAAACCAAAACAAAATTAGGGACGAATAGCACTAGATAAATCTACAAGTGATACCCCAGCTAATATAAAGTCCCGTCGTTTTCAAGAGTTCATCGGTAATTTAAAAAAAAAAAAAAAAAAAAAAAACCAGCTCCGTCTGCACAGCTAGCGCGTCAAAGCTTTTTCCGGTCTCACCTACCGCTTTAGGGCTCTTTGTTGTTGTGTCACTTCCGCTTGTGTCACTTCGCAACCGTTGCTCCGCAAATAAATAAATAAATAAATAGTGTTGATATAAGTAACTGTTACCACATCGA